>NC_142807.1:30752257-30817257 GCF_049724085.1 Artemia sp. Qi Xiang Cuo
CCAACGTGAAAATTGGAAATTTAGTCACTGTAATACATATCACACGGTCCGTTGCAACGAACTGTAAGGTAGGGAGCGACTCGGCTTAATAGTAACCGAAACTTTTAAAAACATCATTTTGATAAAAAAAAATTAAAAGACTAGCTTTTAATGCTACCCATCAAAATATACGAGCCTGAGGAAATTTGCCTGATTTTTGAAAACGGGGAGAAATATCCCCTAACGTCATGGAAAATTAGTCAAAATCACACCACTAGATCCAGCGTATCCGAGAACGCTTTTATATAGATTTCAAGCTCCTATATACAAAAATTAGGGATTTTGCATTTTTCGCCAGAAGAAAGATCACGGATGCGTGTTTATTCGTTTGTTATTTTTTTCCAGGGGTGATTTTAGCGAACCAGTAATCCTAGAAGATCGGGAGAGGGCTCATTTGATCGGAAAACAGAAGTTCTAGTGGCCATTTTAAGTAATCAAAAACATTTGAGGGTAATTAGCCCTTCCCATGTCCCTTTTTCCCCAAAGACATCTGATCAAATTTTGAGGTACCTATCTGATCAAATTCTGATTCAGCATTGTTCAAAGATCCAATAACTGTACCTTTGGGAATGACTAGACACCTCTTAGCCTCTGGGGAAAAGGTTGTAAGTTTCTCAATTTCCGATTATTCAAATATACTTTTTATGTTATTCGGAAATATACGGATTTTTTTTTAGGGGGGGGGGTCTGCGTAAGAGAATTTTCTCTGTGAAGGAGATTTTGAGGGAATTCTCCAGGAAAAATTTCACACGGGGGGGGGGGGATGGGATTTCATGGCATAATATGAAGAACGGTCAGAAATTAAATAAGAACAAGTTTTTCAACTAAAAGTAAGGAGTAACATTAAAACAAACAGAAATTATCCCATATATGAGAGGGGCTGTATGTTCATCAGCCCTCGTTCTTTACGCTAAAGTTTGACTTTTGCCACAATTTTTCAATAAACACTGCTCAACACAAGACTTTCAGACTTTAGCGTAGAGAGGGAGGGTTGAGTCATAATAATCTCCGTTCGTTTTAAGTTTTAATGTTGGTTCTTACTTCCGGTTAAAACCACTTTTTTTATTTAATTGAATTGAGGATGGTGGTATTTAAACTTTAAGCTTGAACTATCTCTTTTCTCCTCTCTTTTTGTGAATATCGAGTTTACTCCTTAATCTACTGTCAGGATAGTATTAATCTCCTCTAGAAAAAGGAGGAGGTAATAAATTTGTTAGCCAATGTTAACACAAACACAAAATTTCAGATTTTAATGTCTATTAAACTTTTTGTTATTGTAATCGTCCAAGAAAAATATGATTATCTGTAATTAAACTTCGGAGTAAAAATGTGTTGAACATGATCAAAGGCCTTGTGAGCCTTAGTGGATAAAGTATTTGGTGAGTCGACAGTTCTTCATGGAAAAATATACTCAGTTAAAAAAGCTCTCCAGTTTTTGGCTTAAGGGAGTACATACCCTCCTTAATTGGAAAACAGGAAGCAACTACTGCAAAATTGTTATTCCCCCTGCAGAAAGTTAGAAGCGTTACATAACCTGAATTTTTGTTTTCTTTTTGTATTCTATTGTTATGTTTTTCATTATATATTTGGATTTATAGCTTTTTCCTTAGATGCATTGCTTAGTCCATTTTTGTCTGAACCAGTACTGTGAAATTACCAGTTAATCCATTTCAACAAAGGCGATTCAAATCGAATAATGATAATTTAAAGCAATTGAAGCACATTGAACAAAAGGTTAAAAAACATGATGTAAGATGTAAGCAGCAGCCTAATTTTCTGTTCTTTTTCATTACTGTTATTTTGAATATATTATAAAACACCAAGATTCTTTTCGCCCTTGTCGTTCATGCCATCACTCTTAATCAACTTATTTATGAGATGACCTAATTATATAAACCGTATTTTCTGCAGATTTTTATTGTTGGATTAATCCATGTACATCTAGATTTTTATGGATGGACCAAGGCATTGTCTTGTTAGCAGTTGTTGGTACTTGATTACATTTTTTCGGACACCGAATGCTTTAAGTTAATGGACAGAAGTAATTGTTATAAAACTAATAACTACATCTAATGAATCTCGTGATCTCAGAAAATAGAAACTGTACAATGTCTTGTCTGTTGCATTATACTTGAATTTAATATATCTTTGGAATAAACTGAAGCGTTAATTGTATCATGAGTGAAACAGGCTTTGATTTCTAACCATTTTTATTTTTATGTTTTAGATTCCAATGTCTATAGTATCCTTATGGATTGAAAGGAAGATTGGCCCTCGTATTGGTAATGTGTTCGTATGGTTGGGGATAATATTGGGTCAGCCCCTTTGTATTATGATGTATTACCATGACTATGTGATTGAACATTTCGGTAAAAATTTAATTCAGCAGTTTAGTACTGTGTAAACTACTCTTTTCTTGATTCTTCGTCTCTATTTCCATTTGCACTCGGGAGTACAAGCTGTCGTGCATTTCTGTCGGATGACTACTATATGTTTTAAGTTTCATTATTTGGCTTGTTGTAATTCTATGTGCCTAGGATATTATTTATTCAATTTTTGTTTTGTTCAACTTTTGTACCGAAGCCACAAAATGAGCTTGAATCACTTTGAAGTGCTAAAGTTTTATATAGCGTGTGTTATGATAGGGCAAGGTCAATTCACGTAAGAGTCTTAGGGAAAACATGTAATCCCCTCTGGCAACAAGAAAAACATTTTTCATTTTTTCAGCCGTTTAATTCATATCACGCGATAAAACAGCCCTTTGAACTCGCTATAAAAAATGTTTAATTAAAATCAACTTAAATTGGACTCAAGCCTCTCATTCCCGAAGCAGATGCCTTGTTGCAGTTGAACTATAGAGATATTTCTACACGTGTAGCTTTTAGTTTTATAATTAGTTTTTTTTTTATTCGTTTTTTTTTCTTATGCCCAAGAAATACCTGGGTGTAGATTTGTTTAACGTTTGATTGTCTAATTGAAAGCAAATTATTTATGATAGGAGTCAGGGTTTTTTTCGGGGGGGGGGAGGGGGACGAAAGGGTTTTTTTCGGGGGGGCACAAAAAAACACATCAAAAATATCTTTATATTCGTTTTTGTTACGTTCTTACATGCCGGACAAACATTTCGTGGGAGGGGGTCAAACCCCCTAACCCCCCTGGATACGGTCTTGAAAGAATTTCTTTATTTCTAATCCCTGCGCTTAGAATTGAAGTTGATGGTGTACCCAATGACGCCCTGTACAGAGATGGTGAACTCTATACCTAAAAAAAAGTTCAACCTATGTTTAATTGTTTAAGAAAATATTGAAACTAGTCTGAATGAAAAACAACTATAACGAATCCTTAGGAATAATAGACAATGGTTTTTTGTCTGGAGAGGATTTTTCTCTTTTCTTTAATGTTCAAGACTGTTGTTTGGCTATGAGAATATTTTAAAGCAATTTTCTAATGAACAGTTGTGGCCTTAGAGGAGGTGTATATAATCGTCGTCGTCGTATATCTATATATCATCTGCAAGAAGATAGAGAGGTTATATCTAATAAGTCTTACCTTTAGGCTGTGAATCATCCTACACTTATTTTGCTTCCCCTCATTACCATTCTTGGTTTAATACACAAAATAGTTATAGTAATTTTGTCTTTCGCAAAATTTATTTCAAGGCTTGGCTGTGGAATACTTACAGACTGCTGCTTTTAAGTAGGCTGTTAAAGTGTTTGGTGTCATGACATTGATATCCTTGTAGGGATTAATCTTCTCCCCTCTCCCCATTTTTGCTCGAATACAGATTTTTAACTTACTTTGGTATTATGAACAAACAGTAAACTAAACTTTAACAACACATCCATCCAAGAATTGACATGTTTCACAACTTTCGTGTATAGTGATTAAAGGTTCATTAATGACTTATTATGATAATCTTGTACGAGAAGCTTGGTGGACATTCCGATCAGCCCCCCCCCCTCCCTTAGATCTCAGGGCTTGTACTATGAGTGCCAAAACCTCTTTAACTTTCATGCAGTTCAACTGTTTTCGCCTATTATTTTTTTTCGAATTTTGGGGTTTCCCAAAGAACATAAGTTATTATTGTATTGCACAGTTTAGTCACAGCAAGTTTTGTCACAGCATAGTTTAGGCACAGCAAGTTTTAAGGCTACCACTCCAATGATGGAAGCCCTAAATTGAATATGTTGAATTAGAATCAAGCTCTCAACGGAAGTTAGTATCTTTGTCTCATTGTCTAAGTTTGTTGCAAAGCATATAATCTGCATTTCAAAGTAGCAAATTTCTTGGTTGATATTCAGTAATTTTAAAATAGTTCTTGTATTTACATACTTGTATTACATACGAGTATAAACTTGCATTTACAAAAAAATACTAGTTAATAAAATACGTAAATCGTTGTGAAGTCACGCTCTTTATTTTATTTTTTTTCTGAGCACTTGCTATTACTTTCAATGATTCGCACAACCCTCTGAACCTGTTGTTCAATTACGCTTAATGTTTTCATGCACTTGAAAATCCTGAAATAAAAGATTTTAAAAGGAGAGATATTCCTTGGAAAGATTTATTAAGGATAATAACCTCTCTACTTGTTGCAGTAAACTCTATGTGGAAATTGATGGGTTTTCTATTCGTGGGGTCTGTTGGGGTAGTAGAGTACTTCTTGTTAGTGAAGTAGTTATCTCTTGTTTGATGCGGGAGCCGCACTATAGTCACTCTTCTAAGAAAATCAGACTTACTTACGACGACTGCGCAAATAACGTACTCCCTACTATCTAATTTGGGCAGTTAACTTTCAACTGCAATATTTACGTATTAACCAATCCGAGCCAAGGTTGAAGGCAAATTTATTAAAACAAGAAAGATGGAAAATTGGAACTTCAGTTTTTCCAACTATATACTGAATCCGATAAAAGAAATCGTTTTAGTGCTTGCATACCCTTCAAACTGTCTCTAATTTCACATCTTTTCTTCTTGCTAATTAAATTGTCATCATATGTATTGCAAGGATGACGTTGAAATCAACGAAGAGTACGAAATACGGAGCAAGAGTAAGAGTACTGAGCATTATTCTTCGCTAATTTGTTTTTCGAGAAGTGCGACTACAGTATGGCTAGGGTATAACGTTTATTTTTCAATTCTTTTTTGCCTAGTTTTTTATTTTTATTGTTGGATACCACGTTCCATTGTCGCCGTGAAAAATTTGTTTTCTGTTTTTTGTTAAGTCAGTTTGTAGTTTTGTTTCGTCATTTCTTCGTCTGGTTATAACGTAACAGCTCAGAAGCTAAGACATTTTTCTGATGCCCTGATTTGAGTTTTTCTTGGAATTTTGTTCTATTCGTAATTTCTGAGTAACCTGTTCTGGAATTTTGTCAATATTTTATGGGCAAAATAAATACTTGTTGTACTGACCTGAGTAGAAATGGAAGCAATTGATGTTTGTGAAATCCAAACAAGTTTTTGAATAATGCATAGTAGACATTAATATTATGCTAGTATTTTTGTTAATTGGAGTGTTTTGACAACTTTTTATATTTCAATTAAGTTTTTTACATCTTTATTTATCTGTTTATTATCTGTAACAAATCATTAAGGGATAGACAATTTTGCAAGAATAAAAAAATATTTTTCTGGGTTGTTTAGTTTCATTGCAGATAGTGGTAAGAAACTGCGTAAAATAAGAAAATATACTAAAGGATAACTTTCTTTTTTAAGTGGATTCACGTGTTTTTTTATTCCAATATTAATTTCTCTTTTTTACGAAGAAATGACGACAAACAATATTTCCACAGGTTTGTCTGCTAAACTGTCGCACTCGAACTTTCTGCATCTATTCCGTTATTTTTGCACTTATAATACCTATGTGCCATGTTGAATATTTCTTGCCATTTGATTGTAGCCAAATTGACTAGAAAGTATGAGCATATTTTGAAAAATAAGTTGATATTTTTGTCCACTTTGTTATGTTTGGTTTGATTTAGTGGAATATGAAATTCTGTATTGAATAAAGTGGGATATTTTCTAAGACTTGTTTTTATACATCTTTAAGCGTTGTACTTTTAAGACGCGGAAGGGTAAAGAAAGAACTATTGAAATACTTTCGTGACCTTAAGAGAAGAGCCGTCGAAACAAGTTGTTTTAAGCTTCTGTTTAGGTACTCTGCAAGAATTACAGTTTATAACTAACTAATGTTTCATCTTGGTATTTAGTCTTAATGATCATAGATTTTGGAACAGATACTGGCATTCACTAAGTAATATCATCCTCCACCTTCCCAATATTTTCAATATACAGGGTCATTGTTATTTGCAAGGCCTCCTAAATATGGCCTACTTGGTTGTTTTCTATCAAATTTCTTTCCTTGGCAGAAACCAATACGATGAGAAAAAAGAGTGAATGATAGCATAAGTAGAATTTTCAATTATATGTAAAAAAAAGATTTGCAAGTTTGCAAAGATTTGCAACCCTAAAAATTGAGCTCCTCTTTAAGTATATTGAAAGCATATGAACCAGATACTGCTTTTCTTCTTTTTTTGCTGATTCCAAATCAAGCACACACATAGGGAGCTACTCACTGGATTCCGTTCACTGCCGCAAATGTCAATGTTTTCACGAATCCCCGAATAATTTCTTATATTGTATGGATAATTTCCATATTATCTGCCTTTTGTTAATAGTGTTTATGGATCCACACCCCTTCCTCCATAATAAAGTTCTTTTTTCCTTCCTCTTCTACTAAAATAAGTTCCTGCTTTAGTGCCTGTAACATATGAACAGAAGTCACTTCCAGTTCTTTTAAGTCCAGCTGAGTCATTTAAGTACTTCCCGAGGACTATCTAGCAGTGAGTAGTATTAATCCAACCTATAAGAGGGCTCTCTTCTATCTGAATTTTTCTTTCTCCAGAAACTAGAACTTGCTCATATAGTGACTGGAAAAAGCTTCACAGGTTAAGTCAATGTCGCTTACTGAGAGGCAGCGTTCGGTGAAGCTGTTGAAATTTCATTAATGGATAGGATACCTTCAAAGTCTATATATTTACAGTAGAATGCAACTATTATCGTCAGGAAAGTGTGAAATGTTCAGGCAGTGGCATAGCCAGGGGAATAGCCTAGCGTGCGTCTTTATCTTCTGCCCAAAATGCGAACAATAAGTTTTGTCAAAATTTTCGAGACACTATTATCGTCAAAAATATCCAGAGGAACGGTTCGGGGAGGTTTCATTTAATCCTACCCAAAATTGAATTGTATTACTTTACTGAAAAAAGTATAAATGTTATTACTTTTATAACTGTAATAAATCAAATAATATTAAAATTTTGATTGCTAAATATCAGTATATTTATATTAAACTGACCATACACATTCTTTTGTATTTTTTTGCAGTAAAGTGCAAATTATGTTCTTGCCTTGGGAAGGCACAGGAAGTTCGAGCCCTACTTTATGATTAGTTTATGCTCGTTTTGAGTTTGACTGGGTTATTTATTTTAATTTCTGTTCATTTTGGGCTTCATTTATTTATCAATGCTGATTTGTAGTAGTTTTACGCTTGGTCGATTATTTGATTTTATTTTTGCTCATTTTTTGTTTAATGGAGTTCTTTACTTTTCTTTGAAAAACTTATTTTGCGGAAAAAGTTGTTTTTAATTAATTTTTGTTCGTTTTATATTGACATAGTCTTTTCAGGGAAAAACAAAATAATACATTAAATCTTTTCTTTTCTTTTTAAGACTTTATAGTTTGGCCTGCTATTTGTATGCTGGAGAAACATTTTCAGCAATTTTTAACAACATACACCCTTTTAAAAATCTGACCAAATAGTAGTGTTTAATTTAGTTTCATACCTTCTCTAGATGACCTGAAATGGGAAACTCGATACCATTCGCAAAAAAAATCTGTTTACTTTCTTTGATAGCTTGGATACAGTTACGATATTTTGATTTTGTTTAATTTTAAGAGCAGAAGTAGCCCCAAAAGTTTGAACATAATACCCTCAGTCGTTCTTGGGATACTCCTTAGATGCCTTATTGTTAATTAGCATAAATACACTGCATTTTAATTTAAACTTAAGGCAACATTTAGTTTTTAAACATAATTGGTAAATGGAAGGGTAGGCGTGGGAGGGGGTTTTAGTTGCCCTCCAATTACTTTCAGCTATTAAAAAAGGCATCAGCCCTTTCTATTTTCAATCGAATGAGCCCTTTTCGAAGTTCCTACGACAATTCCTTCGATACGAAGTGACCTGGTCTAAGCAACGACAACAACAAATAATACATTATACCCATATCGATCTTTGCCAAAAAATTTCAAGCCTTCAAATCACTTTTGACTATTAAAAAGGGCACAAGGCCTTTCGATTTCCAATCGAATGAGCCTTTTTTGAGTTTCTACGACAACGCTTTCTATAAACACCTTATATGTCCAGGGCATAACTTACAACCCTCATCCTAAGGGCTGTTAGAGTGGTTGTCATCCTCTAGGAACTAATTTCCAGAACTTTCAACTACGTTAAACAAAATGGCTGTCTCAAACTTTTGATTGGATGTGTTTGGGGAAATGGTGGGCGTGAGAGGAGTGTTAGTTGCTCTCCAATCACTTTCAACTATTAAAAAGGCACTAGCCCTTTCAATTCCCAATCAAATGAGCCCTTTTGAAGTTTCTACGACAGCGCTTTCAATAAAAACCTTACATGGTCCTAGGGCCTAATTTACAACCCTTGCCCTGTGGGCTGGGGGGGGGGTTGTCATCCTCAAAGACCTAATTTCCAGAACTTTCTACTACGTTGAACAAAATGGCTATCTGAAAATTTGATTGGATGTGTTTGGGGGAATAGTGGGCGTGAGAGGGGGGTTAGTTACCCTCCATTCCTTTTCTACTATTAAAAAGGGCACTAGCCCTCTGAATTTCCAATTGAATGATCCCCTTTTGAAGTTTTTACGACAAATCTATCTATAAAAATCTTATATGCACCCATAACTTAAAACCCTTGCCCTGAGGGCTGTGGGGGGGTTGTCATTCTTAAATACATAACTCCCAGAACTTTCAACTACGTTGAACAAAATGGCTATCTATAAACTTTGACTGAATGTTCTTGGGCAAATGTTGGGCGTGAGATGGGGGTTAATTACTATCCACTCACTTTCGACTATTAAAAAGGGCATTTTTTATTTCCAACCAAATGAGCTCTTTTTAAAATTTCTACAACAACTTTCTATATAAACCTTATATGCCCCCAGGGCATAGCTTACAATCCTTGCACTGAGGGTTCTGAGGGGGTTATCATTCTAAAAGACCTAATTTCCAGAACAACAAAATGGATATCTCAAAATTTTGATTGGATGTGTTTGAAAAATGGTGGGCGTGAGAGGGGGGTTAGTTGCCCTTCAATCACTTTCGACTATAAAGAGCGCACTAGCCGTTTCAATTTCCAATTGAATGAGTCTTTTTTGAAGTTTCTACAATATCGCTTTGTATAAAAACCTTATATGCCCCCAGGGCATAACTTACACCCCTTGCCCTGAGGGCTGTGGGAGGGAGTGGTTTTCATCCTTAAAGACCTAACTTCCAAAACTTTCAACTACGTTGAATAAAATGGCTATCTAAAAATTTTGATTGGATGTGTTTTTGGAAAAATTGGGCGTAAGAGGGGGGCTAGTTGCCCTCAAATCACTTTCGACTGTTAAAAAGGGCACTAGCCGTTTGAATTTCCAATCGAATGAGCCTTTTTTCAAGTTTCTACAACAAAGATTTCAGTAAAACCTTATATGCCCCCTGGCATAACTTATAACCCTTGCTCTGAAGACTGTGGGGGGATGTCCTGCTCAAAGGTATAATTTCCTGTACTTTAAACTGCGTGGAACAAAATGGCTATGTCAAAATTTTGATTGGATGTGTTTGGGGAAATGGAGGGCTTGGAAGGGGTGTTACTTGCCTTCTAATCACTTTCGACCATTGCAAAGGGCACTAGCCCTTTAAATGTTATATCAAATGAAACCTTTTTGAAATTTTTAAGACAACGCGTTTTTTAAAAACATAATATGACCCTAGGGCATAACTGAAAACCCTTGACCGGATGGCTGGGAGGGGGATTGTCATCCTCAAGTACTTAAAACTACGTTGAACAAAATGGCTATCTCAAAATTTTGATTGGATGTGGTTGGGGAAAAGGTGGGCGTGAGAGGGGGTTTAGTTGCCCTCCAATCACTTTCGACTATTAAAAAGGGCACTAGCCCTTCGAATTTCTAATCGAATGGACCCTTTTTGAACTTTTTACGACAACGCTTTCTATAAAAACCTTATATGCCCCCAGGGCATAACTTACAGCCCTTGCCCTGAGGGTTGAGGGGGAGTGTCCTCCTCAAAAACATAATTTCTATTCAGAAATCAACTACGCTGAACAAAATGGCTATCTCAAAATTTTGATTGGATGTGTTTCGGGAAATTTTGGGCGTGGAAGGGGTGTTAGTTGCCTTCCATTCACTTTCGACTATTAAAAAGGGCACAAGCCATCCCAATTTCCAATCGAAAGAGCGCTTTTCGAAATTTCTGCGACAACTTCTTCGATACGAAGTGCCCTGATCTAAAGGAAAAAAATAATATATAATACATTGTGCCATCATCGTTCTTATATGCCCCCAGGGCATAACTTAAAAACCTTGCCCTGAGGGTTTTGGGGGAGTGTTTTCCTCAAAACATATTTTCTATCTGGAAATCAACTACGCTGAACAAAATAGCCGTCTCAAAATTTTGATTGTACGTGTTTCGGGAAATGGTGGGCCTGAAAGGGGTGTAAGTTGCGTTCCAATCTCTTTTGAATAATAAAAATGGCACTGGGCATTCAAATTTCCAATCGAATGAGCCCATTTCGAAGTTTCTATGACAACTCCTTCGATACGAAGTGCCCTGGTCTAAAACCAACTAAAAAATAATAATAATAATACATTGTGCCAAAATCGTTCTTTACTTAGACAGCGCTATTTCACTGCCTATGATTCCATGCCCAGATATCTGAGAAATAAGCCCGGAATGCTATAGGAATTTAGTATTTTTTACGCAGAAGTAAAACTCGAGAAATTTGACTAGTTCGACATTTCAGGCCCAAAATAAAAGTTGACGCTGAGAATAAGCAACGATAGCTCATTTGAAGATTTACCTAGCATTTCAAAATCTATTGAGGACAAAACTTGTTTTGATGAGACAACAACCATGTGGAGTTAAATGTCTTTGATCAAAAGTTTGACCCTTTATGCTGAGCATTTCTATTGCTAATGCTGCAAACTATTCTCGGGAAACTGAGTGTTCCAAAACCCTATTTCAATATAAATTTAAAGAAAAATCCAAGAAACGAGTTTTTCTAAGAAAAACAAAGAGGCTTATTAAACTAAAAAGCAATCAGAATTGAAGCCATGTATTAATTCAAACTTAAAAATAAAATGAATTAATATCAATAAATAAATGAAAACCAAAACGACCAGAAGACAAAACAAAGAATCATATTAAGTATCAAGATAAAATACACTGCTCTAGATGAATCAAAACGAACAGAAATTGAAATTAATAGTCAGGTGAAACTTAAAAAACAGAAATTACAATAAAAAAGGAGCATGGATAACGCCCCATAAACTTGTTTTGGCCAGAGCGTGAATTGCGCTTTAATGAATTAAATAAAAAAAACAAGTTTTTTAAACTGAAAGTAAGGAGCGACATTAAAACTTAAAACGAACAAAAATTATTCCGTATATGAAAGGGGTTATTCCCTTCTCAATGCCTTACTCCTTACGATAAATTGTTTTACTGTTCTAAAAAATAAAGTTGTGTGACAGATTCAAACTTTAGCGTAAAGAGCAAGGAGTTGAGGAGGGGACAGCCCCTGTCATATACTTAATAATGTCTGGTCGGTTTAAGGTTTAATCTCGCTCCTTAATTTCAGTTTAAAAAACTTGTTTTTTTTTATTTAATTTCTGATCGTTTTTTAGTTAATGCAGCTTTTATTTTGGCTCACCGTCATTGAATAAGTAAACAAAATTTGCATAAAAATTTTACTTTTCTTTTGCTAAATGGCTGTCTCTAAATTTGGTTTCTGACGTAATTTACAAATTAACTTACGTAACGAACTTCTATATTCCTATATTTTTCTTCTGGCAAAAAATACAGAGTTGCAGATTTTTGCAGATATGAGCTTGAAACCTATGTTATAGGGTTTTCTGATATGCTGAATCTGACGGTGTGATTTTCATTAAAAATTTTTCCCTTTTAGGGGATGTTTCCCCCTCTTTAAAAAATCAGGGGAGTTTTCTGAGGCTCGTTGCCTTTGATGAGTAATACTAAAATTAATAAAATTAATATATTTATAATCAGCATTACAAGTCCATTATTTTTATAAATTTATTGAAATAAAAGTTCCGTTAATAAAAGTTTCGATTAATATTTAGTCGTATCGCTTGTTTTTTTTTTTATTGTTTTTTTTTTTATTACGTATATGTTATTAAGTATACTTTTGTGTTCTCCCCTAATTAAATAAAACGCTCTTTACGTTTAAATTTAAAACACAATTTAATTCACAAATCCCTGAATCAAAAAGGCCGTTTAATTAGAATAGATAGCTCTTTTGAAAGCACTAAAAAAAAACTGTAGCGTAAAGAGCGAGGTATTGACTTGGGGGAGAGCCCCCTCATATACGTAATAATTTCTGTTCGTTTTAAGTTCTAATGTTGCTTCTTACTTTCAGTTGAAAGTACTTGTTTTTTCTAATTTAATTTCTGATCGTTTTTTAAATAATGCTTGGAAATCCGGCGCCCCCTTCATAGAAATGTCCCTTACCCCAAAGAAACATCCTCCACGGAAAGATTCTCCCGAGCAACCCCCTCCTGCAGCCCCCCTACCCCCCCCCACCAGAAAAAATTCTTCCTGAAAATGTCTGTATACTTCCCAATAACCAATACAATATGTA
Source organism: Artemia sp. Qi Xiang Cuo (assembly GCF_049724085.1). Classification (NCBI taxonomy): domain Eukaryota; kingdom Metazoa; phylum Arthropoda; class Branchiopoda; order Anostraca; family Artemiidae; genus Artemia; species Artemia sp. Qi Xiang Cuo. The sequence goes on from NC_142807.1 coordinate 30,765,243, forward strand.
AGCAATGGGCAAAGTTCATAACTTGCAGCCCTTCCCCTGGGAACTGGGGGGGATTAAGTCATCGTAAAAGACATATTTATTAGATTTTCGACTATGATGAACAAAATGGCTGTCTCAATATTTTAATTGGGTGACTTTGAGAAAAAAATTACCGTGAGAGGGGGCCTAGTTGCTCTCCATTTTTTTTGGTCGCTTAAAAAGGACACTAGAACTTTCAATTTCAATTCCATTGAGCCCTCTTACGATATTTTAGGACCACTGGGTCAATAAGATAACCCCTGGGAAAAAAAAAAAAAACAAACAAATAAACACGCACCCGTGATCTTTCTTCTGGAAAAAAATGCAAAATTCCACATTTTTGTAGATAGGAGCTTGAAACCTCTGCAGTAGGGTTATCTGATACGCTGAACATAATGGTGTGAATTTCATTAAGGTTCTATGACTTTTAGGGGGTCTTTCCCCCTTTTTTCGAAAATGAGCCAAATTTTCTCAGGCGCGTAACTTTTGATGGGTAAGATTAAACTTGATGAAACTTATATATTTGAAATCAGAATTAAAATCTTATTCTTTTGATGTATCTATTGGTACCAAAATTCCGTGTTTTAGAGTTTCGGTTACCATTGAGCCGGGTCGCTCCTTACTTACAGTTCGTTACCACGAACTGTTTGAAACGATTCGTAGGTCGAGCAGTGCTTTTCATTAGTCATAACATCAACATCACTGCAATAAAAATAATATCGAAAGGCCAATGAAGGCTGGTAGATAATATTGGTATTCCCCTCCCCTCCTCTCAAATGCTGTAAATTGCTCCACAAAACGAAAAAAATCGAAAAGAAGAGGAAACGAGGATAACATCTAAATGGCTTGATTGTCTTTTGTTTTTATTAAAAACAATGTATATTTGAACAGTAGTTTTATCTGTCAAAAACTCCACACGAAAAAAAAAATCGCCGTAATAATCAAGTTTACTGGAAAGAACGAATAAAAACAGAGTGATTGTTCAAAACATAATGATACTAATTCCTCGAAATCTCGGCAATTTTTTTTCTATGGTATAGTTATAAAAAAGAAAATCTTCAGAATATGTTCTGTTTTCAAAAAAGTGCAAATGACACTCTGGCCTTTATAAAATTCGGGGGGCCGTAGTTATACTCTTTAGTAGTAACTTTTTTTTTTTAGATATTACTGGAATATTAATGTCTATTCGTTTTGGGTGTCAGTATTCATTGATTGTTGCTCGTTTTTTGGACAACATTTTTAAAATTAATTTCTTTTTGTTTTTAATTGATATAGTTTATAAGTGAATAATTTTGAGGATATATGTAAGTTTTTTTTTCAGATTTAGGTCCTACAAATGAGTTATTCAATTGTAATTCAAATTTCGGATAATATTTAAATATTCTGTCAAAATCTTTGATCAACAGCAGTTCTGTACCATAAATGTTTAGACATAGTTTTACTATAGAATTCTGGGTGGATGGGAAAGCGGATTGTTATTTTTATGAGTTACATGTCAGCGTCATTTTTGGTCTTCTTCAAGGCTAAAGCGATCCTGGCCTCCGTCTATTAGCTACCCTGGAATAAAGACATAACTTAATTCACCATTTTTTAAAAGATTCTTTGTTTTGTTTTATTTTGTTATAATTGTTTGTTTGTTTAAATAAATGAACGTTTTTTGTCTTAAAAAAAGGACGTCACGAATCAAGACAACTAGATTTGTTTTCTTAACTTTTGATCTTATTTGAAGTTCCTTTGCTCCCGAGATTTTAACTGAGGTGTCTGCGTGACCTCAAAGTTTATGCAGAAATATGTGTTCATTGATGTCAGTGTTTGAAAGTACATCAGATCGAAAAAATGTTAGGCGGAGCGCACTTGCCGTTACTAGTGCTGTTGCAGCGTTGAAAAAAGAATAAAGGTCAGATTCTGCAAAATTTTGCCGACAGCCCGGAGTCATGATAAATTTTAAAATTCCGAAATCATGGTAGTAATTTCATGAGTTTATAGAAATGCCAGCAAAATTTCTATCACTATTCTTCCCTAGATTATACAAAGCGAGCTAGGAATAGGTTAAACTGAATTCAAGATTTATGGTGAGTTTTTAGAAGGCATTAAAAGATTCCTTTTGGCTGAAAAGGCGATACTCTGGGCAAGAAATATTGGGCTTTCTAGGATATTACCTACCTTATGACTAAGTTGATCAAAGTTGACCAAATCAAATGTGACACACATATCCATGGATTCTATGACACAGACATCCCTGTATTCCACAGGAGCCCTATCCCTTCATTCCATGACAGCCAGCAGGTGCATGTTACGTCACAGGAAACCAAGAGACGCAGGTGCGGGTTACGTAATTGAAGTTGTTTTTTCTATGGTTGTTATAGTTAAAAAACCTAAGGGTGTGAGAAAATTTTTTAGGGGGCCCGCTAAATTGAGATTTCCTCGGGTTTCACCTAATACTTTCTTGAAAAATAACAAACTTCAGGGATTATTTACTTCAGGATTTCTAAGATTAATATGATTAAAAACCTTCAGGCGGCTTCTTTACTTCATGTTTTCCTTGGGTTTTACGTAATAGGGTTTAGCTGTTACATAATACGGGGCGTTAGAGCCCGCTAGTCAAGCGGGAAAGTCTCGGTTGTAAAAAAAATTGATCATGGTCCAATATTTACAGGTGTGGGTGACGAAATCTTGCTTAATTTTGCTTCAATATTGAAAAAGAGTTCAGTGTGTCAACATCAAAGATGTTATTCCTTAGCAATGGATGCTTTTATTCTATTGAATATTGAAGGCGCTAGCAATGGCGAAATGAAACCTAGAGTACCTAATACTGCAGAAGAAATTACAAGGAGTTGCCAGCTAACCGTAGAAAAGGACAAGGTGTTTGCACGATATGTTATATCATTAAGCAAATTCAAGTCGGAAAAACAGTCATGCTTTGCAGCAAAATTTAATATAATGCATATACAAAAATTACAAGACCGGTCAAATGCATTAGTGAAATATATTGGAGACGACGATCTGGGTCAATCTTTAAAAAAAGGAGTGAATTTTTTACTAGCGAGATCCATTGTTAATCGGTAGTGAGAGTGTCAGGATGAAAATGACTGGGTCTGAAAAGCAGAAAATTTTACGGAATATAGTGACATTGGAAAAACGTTCGATTCTAGATTATTATTTTCTAGAGTTATCTCTTCGAAGGATAATGTCTCTCAAAGAATGCTTAACGATAAAATGTTTGCTTTTAACCACTACCTAGACGGCCATTTTGCAAAGCAACAATAAATAAATTTTTTGACGTCACTCGATTGCTCCTCTTCCTAGAAGGCATTCATTTTCCCCAGTCAGTTTCTTTTTGGAAGTGAGACATTCAACATCGAAAAATGTTTTACACTTGTCCATTATGCTTGTATACATTGAGAAGCTGATCGTCCTGAGAGAATTGTACTTTTGTTTATGACTATAATGAAAAGTTTAGATTATGCAATCCATGTAAATTGCACAGAGCACAGTGTAAATTGCTCAGTGCAAATTAAAGACTGTAATTCCTTTCTTGAAGAGATTTGTTACTCTCACACTAGAGGTTTTCTATGCTCCAATTGTTATTATGATAAATGTGATCAACGGAAAAATACTTACCCTGACATGATTTGACAAAACCCTAAACATGATTTCTGTTTATTTTTAAGAGACTGGTATCGTCGTGGTTTTAAATTGCTTTGGGAAGAAGAACCTGGTCAACCCTTCAATTGCTGGAATAATAAGAGAGTCTGGTTTTTACGACTTCGCTGTGAAGATACCAGCTACTATGATTATACACCTAGATTTTTATTTGGCTGCTATAGAAAATGATTCTTCATGTGAGAATTTTATGTGCAACATTGCTTCAAATAAGCAAATTGAAACACGTGAATTTTATAATATTAATCAACATAGTAATAATGACTTTACGAAGAGATATAACAAAAATGAAGTTCCATTATATTGTAGAAAATATGACTCTGACTTTGCGTGCCAAGATGAATACAAGTTGAATCCTGAGGAGCTGCCGTCACCTATCATTAACTATGGTTACCTATATTTGGAATACTTACCCTGGCATGATTACACAATACGCTAAACGTGATTTTAGTTTAAATTTTAAGAAACTGGTATCGTCATGGTTTCAAATTGCTTTGGGAAGATTTCAGTTTATTGCTTTGGGGGGAAACGTGTTTTCAGTTTATTTTTAAGAGGCTGGTATTGTCATGGTTTTAAATTGCTATGGGAGGAAGAACCTTGTCTACACTTGAATTGCTGGAATAATAAGAGAGTCTGGTTTTTACGACATCGCTGTGGAGATGCCGGCTACTATGATTATAAACCTAGTTTCTTATGTGCGACATTGCTTCAAATATCACACTGAAACTCGTGAATTTTATAATATGAATCAAAATAGTATTAATGACTTTACGAAGGGATATAATAAAATCAATTTCCATTTTATTGTAGAAAATGTGACTCTGACTTTGCATGCCAATATGAACACAAGTTGAATCCTGGGGAGCTCCCGCCACTTATCATTACCGATGGCTACCTATACGTGGAAGAAGAAATCTAAAGGACAGAGACATTTTATTGTACATAAATGTTTTATTAATAAACAAATTTACTAACATTCTTAAAGCATTTCACTCTTAGGGCACAGAAATTTATATCATACAGGTAGGAAATAATATTTTATACTAGAAAGTCGTTCAATCGAGGATTGTCACCATAAATGCTAAGAAATTTACTGTAAGTATATCCACGACATCAAAAAATAAAATATAACAGTGCATGAAAACCACAGCTTTTGGTGGATAAATCTTGTACTCGCTTCCGATTTTGACTAATAGATTTTGTACTTTGCTCAAGAATATTTCTAATATGAGACGTGTAGAAAGCATACGGTAGGCCAAGAGGATCGAAGAATTCAATGTTCTTCGTGTTTGAAAGATGCGTAGCCAATGCCCCGTCTTTACATTTGATGGGCTACTATTAACAATGATAAGGGCATTGTTAACGCTTTTAATATGTAGAGGAAATCCGAGGGTATGCAATAGGATGTGTATTTGGACAAGTAGAGATACATTTTGAATATATTGATAATTTGATTTGTGTTCATGTTGCCAAGTCTAATAGAACACTACCATCAGGGGTAATTTCCCAAAAGATTTCAAATTAATTTAGCGAGATTATGTCTACACTCTCCTTCAATGCTTTGGAAAAGGTACACTCTAAACATACTGTACCCGTTTGGACAATAGTCATATCTTGCGTAACGGACAAATCTAATACAATGATACCATGATATTTTGCAAACATTTCTTCGGTTATTCCATTTTCAAATAAGTGTGAATCTCGATCTATGGATTGCTTTGTCAATTCACATAAGGTCCTGTAGGATTTGTCAAAGGATAAATTGTAGAGTGGAATTCTATTTACTTTCAAACAGTTCGCGGTAACGAACTGTAGGTAAGGAGCGACCCGGCTCAATAGTAACGAAACTCTAAAAAAAGAAGTTTTGATACCAATAAACTCGTAAGAAGAATCAGATTTTTATGTTTATTTCAAATGTATACGTTTTATTAAGTTACACTCTACAGATCAAAAGTTACGTGCCTGAGGAAATGTGCTTGATTTCCAAAAAAGGGGGAAAACACCCCCTAAAGTCATAGAACTCTAATGAAAGTCACGCCATCAGATTCAGCTTATCAGAGAACCCTACGATAGAGGTTTCAAGCTCCTATCTGCAAAAATTCGGAATTTTGTATTTTTTGTCAAAAGAAAGATCACAGATGCGTGTTTATTTTTTTTTCCCAGGGGTGATCGTTTCGATCCAGTAGTCTTAGAATATCGTCAGAGGGCTCCTTCGAACGGAAATCAAAAGTTCTAGTGCCCTTTTTAAGTGACAAAAAAATTGGAGGGCAACTTGGCCCCCTCCCACGCTCATTTTTTTCCCGAAGTCACCCAATCAAAGTTTTGAGAAAGCCATTTTGTTCAGCATAATCGAAAATCTACTTAATATGTCTTTGAAGATGACTTAATCCCCCACAGTTCCCGGGGGAAGGGCTGCAAGTTGTAAACTTTGCCCATTGTTTACATATAGTATTGGTTATTGGGAAGTATACAGGCGCTTTCAGGAGAAATTTCTTTATAACTGGTGGTCAGGGTAGGGGTTACGCAGGATCTCCATGGAGGATATTTCCTTGGGGGAAGGAACATTTCCATGAAGGGGGCACCAGATTTCCCAGCATTATTTAAAAAACGATCAAAAATTAAATAAAAAACAAGTTTTTTCAACTGAACATAAGGAGCAACATTAAAAGTTAAAACGAACAGAAATTATTACATATATGAGAGGGTTTACCCCCTAGTCAATACCTTGCTCTTTACGCTAAAGTTTTTAGAGAATACGTAGGAGGGGGACATTGGTATTACCGGCTCTCGATGTCTCGACAAGGGATGCCTAAAGAAATGTACAATTGTCTGATGAGAAGCCGAGGGCATAATTTGTATCAACAACATGATCCTTCACACTAAAATGTTTTGCTTTTACTATTTTTAAAACCGAGAATCTCTCGTAAATCCTCATTGAGGAAAAATTCATTCATTCTCAAATGGATTGGTAATGTAAATTCTCCTCTGTTCTGTTGAATAGTTGAGTATGAAGCCACCCTTTTTATGACCCACATTTTTTACGACAGTGTTGTCTTAATCGTGGGGTATACTAGAAAAGGGGTAATCATCAAGAGTCAAAATTTGCCACCAAACCCTCGTCAGAGAATTCAAAGAGTCTTTCTTTAATCTCATGTGTACAATCTTTGCTCATGATAGCATATATATTTTAAAGAATACAATCAACAAGAGCAACTGCATATCTTCCCTCAAAGTCGATGGCAGGGAAGAATTTTATCCAAAAATCGTTTGTTTTATTCAAATAATCATAGAGTGGGTCGGAGAAATTGGACATGAATGTCACATAAAAATCATTAGACATTTTGACCATGTTCAAGTGCTACCCAAAAATCCAAATCAGAGGTTTATCCCAGCCAGTGAACAAGCAAATGTCTCTTGCTCTTTTGAATTCAGAGTCTTTAATATCTTTACAGTTTGATACATTCCAGTGGTTTTAACTCTTTGCAATTCATAATCGTAAAAACCTTGTCATCTTTCATAGAATCTCGTCAACCTCGTCAAGAACCTCGTCATCTTTCATATCACATAGACAATACGTTACCGGCTTAGTGTCTAAGACTTTTGACACTTTAAAACTTTCAGTGGACCACAAATAATTCCCCTTTTTCAAAAATATTACTTGTTTAATTGATTCAAAGTATATCACCAACATTAAATTTCTTCTTCGCAACCTTTTCAATGGAATATTTTTTAATAAAAATGTCAAGGTTATTGTTACTGTGATTAACTTCAAGAGGACTAAGACTGGACAAGTATCGATGAGATAGTTAATTATAAATCAACATTTATCTATATCTTGAGTAAAAGCAACTGTATTTTAAAACGTAAAATATCTCGAAATTAAAGATCGAATTGTTCTTATCAAACTTTCATCCAATGCCGCCTTTATCGGACTATGACTATGATAGAGTATTGTATTATATTTCAGTAAACCTTCTTTACAGGTGGATTAACAATTTCACTTTCCCGATGTTTTTGAATTTTTTTATAAGAATCTTGTTCCAAGATAGATTCAAGGATTCTGGCAACTTTATCGCCTCTCTTTGAACGCAACGGAATGGCATATCCGTAGCGTCTAAAAACAGTGATTGCAAGTAAAACATACTTGTACGGTCTATTATGACGTCTTTGAACCTCGTCTAGAGTCAAAAGATCTGCTTGTAATATATGCAAGGGGAAAAGGTTTTAGTTTTTCGATGATGATTACCGCGAATTCTATGATTTCGATAAGAAGTGTAGCTGGGTTCATTTTGTAAATACTCTGTCGTCAACTTTTATTCAACTCCTGCGACTATAGCAAGTGTGGTGGGGATTAATCAAAACTTATAAGCTCGTTTAAAAACTTGAGCCATTCTTAACGTAAACGTGGTGGGAAGCGTCCGCTACCCTTTTGCACACTAAATGTGGTGGAAAGACGCTTTCGTTTAATATATTTTAAATCATCACGCCCACTTAGCGTGCTTCCCGAAAGTGATTTATATTTTGATTTTTCACAATATTCTCTTAATCGAGTTAAAATATGTTTATTCCCAATACGACTTTTTGGAAAACTTGATAACTTTAAAAATTTATATAAATGACTAGCAAATTATTCAAGTCTTTTACGATTTGCAATCAAATCTGATACTAATTGTAAATCATACCGTGGATTAAAACTTCATTCTTTTTGTCATCAATTTGTACATGTTCATTTTCAGTGAGATAAGTCAGAGTCTTTTATATTGTTCACGGTACGAAAGAGACATTAATTATAAAACACCTGATGGACCTTTAGATAAATTTTTTTCTTATTTTGGCATTTTCAAAGTTTCAAAACTTTGAGCAGTTGTAGCTTGATCAATGACATTTACTTTGAGGGGTTTTTAAGGGTAAGATTTATGTCTATCGACTCATCGAAGGGCATTTTGAAGTAAAATAAATTTTTCATCATCGGCAATTGTCTCATTGTTAATAAATTTATCAATATCATCTTCAAAGAGCTATTTTGGTGAAAGAGCGAGTTCAACCTGCATCAATTTGCAAGGTTTAGTCATTTCTAGAGAAAACTGTTTAGAAGTCCCGCAATTATTGCCAGTAACAATGAAACCACCCGCTTGGACTAACCGGTTTCTTTTAAAATCTTTTCCTTTCTTTTTGCAAGCTAGGGCACTTACAAGTGAATGATGTTGCTTTGCCTGTTGCCTAACACCTTCTGGCAGTTGAACATTCCGTTCAGTTAAATTTGAACAAAGCTCAGATAGGAGATTAATGAATTCATTGTCAATATCAAGTTTAAGTATAGCTTTCCTAGGCCGTGTTTTTAAACTACCTAGGGCGGACAATAAATGTCTCTTTTCATATAGCTTCTTAAGTGTCATGAGGGCGACTAATGACCTTTTAACTATTCATGGGTAGATATACGGTAATTTAATTATTATAAATATCCGTGACTACACGTAACTCTTCGGGCGTAACCCTTCGGGCGTATATTGAGATCCAATAGAATGTATCCATAAGGTTTATTTGTAGCTTGATTTTATGCCAGGAGTAAAATTTCGGTTCAACGGGATATATTTGCTTGTTTATAGTTATAAGAGAACTTGAATCAAGAACAACTTTATAGATGAGATAGGAAGTACAATTCAATTCAAGTGTTCTCATACAATTACTCTGATGAAAGATATTATGGAGAACAAGGGTTACAGAATTTTTTCATGACGAGATCTGACCTGAGTGGGCTCTATGAATCTTTTTACCTTGATACCGCTGGCCAGAATCCGCCGCAAAAGAATGGGATGTACAAAAATATTCTGTTTCGGATAAAGGTCGGCAGTAAGCTTTTGTTTTAAAGATGTCCAGTGCCTATCCCCATCCTCTACCGAAGATAAATTATAGGGTCTCAATGAATCCTTAGGCACCGGTCTATTTATGCATGGGAAAACAAAGTCCTTTACCGAATCATGAAGTTCCAAAGGTATTTCACCTTCCATTTCGAAAAACCATCCTTATGGTCTATTCTCTTCAACAGCGTAAATATCGGAGAAATTTGGAGTAAAAGGATCGTCCAGCCATTTGTAATTCCCAATCGGCAAAGAGAAGTGAGACATTGTCGACAGATAAAGGGATCATATCCAAGAAAACCGCATTCGATTTTTCACCGGTGCCTTGTGAAGTTGGATCAGTTTCCAGGATACGATCTCCACGGTAAACATACCCTCCCCACTTGGATCCCACTACGAACTAGTGCTGATCCACGTCGGTGATTAGACACTTTCATCACTGAAATTAAGAATTAAATCCATCATCGGAGGAGTTGAAAAATAAGAACACAAATCAAATCCAAATTCTTCGTAAATTTTACCTGTGATTTAGAGACAATATCTAACAGCCTCAATACATCACTTGCCTGGCAACTTTTACAATAACCCCCCCCCCCATTTCTACACCCTCCCTTTGCCAAAACTATTTTATAGCTAATTCATAATCGTCGGTGATAAATTGACGATCGTGAAGTGAATAATAAAATGCTTTGATGAGCGGTAATTTTTCCCCACGTGGCGTCGAGGCGGAGTTGTAGTATCCATACGGCTATATGCCCTTACACGTTAGCAAATCATAGATTTCATAATCTGGAAAGTACTATTTAATGAGGAAGAACTAAAAATCATCGCTTTTTGTATTTGAACGAGTTGACTTAAAGATTTGAGGAAAAAACTATAGGAATCTAAAAAAAATTCAAGAACATTTATCATTTTCAATCGTTGTCCATTTGGATTCTAAGAGCAGAAACTTCTCAGATGATTTGGGTATGATGTATAAGTAAAAGAACCATCTAACCATGCGCCATCTACCCATAAGACATCTACAACTTCACCTTTCTGCAAATGTGCCAATGCTCGTAATATGAATATAAATTCACAGTTATGATTTTGCATGTAAACCGGTAAAAAGTACTGCTGCCTAATATTTACATTACATGATTTATGTGCCTCCATCCCCCCCCCCCGAAAGTTAGTCCCTCCCAATAGAATAGGATTACTTAAATGGTCATGTTTTCGGACTGTAATATCCCCACTACCGTCAACAATTTTTTCTGCAAACACAACACATATCTTGATTTTTAATGGCCAAGTCGTCTTATGGTGATAGATTCATTGGATAATTTGTATTGCGCAGCCGTGAAGTCCACTTATTAGCTGTTTTAATAATTACAACCATAGCTGTTTTAATAATTACAACCTACACAATCTTCCCCGCTCTGTGTCTCAAATACATCTACAAATTGCATGATATTACTCGAATCTCTTTGCGCGTGGTATCAAGAAACCGCAATGACTTCGTGTCCTTTGACACGATTTGAGTTTGATGGATCACATACATTCTTGAGTTTGGCTTCGATATCTAATCCCAGTTCGTTGCTGTGCAAGAGTAAATTCTGAAAGTTTTTGAACCGCGAGATGGCATTCTGGCCCGAAACCGTTTCCACGGACTGGGAACCATGACGCTTGCAATGCCTGAAGTGATGTTTTAATTTTAATTCGGTATAGAGTCTAGACAGACACATTGGACAATAATAGCAGGTCTTCCCTTTATTACAATTTTTAACCTCATTTAAAACCTGACCAATATGTGGAAATGGAAAGAAATGTCCAATTGCGTTAGGTTCACTGGCAGGTTCATAGAAAAGCCATACCCCGTGTTTCACCGATTCTATGGACAGAGCCCTTACTGAATATAAAACCCCTTTTTTTATCTTTAAGTTCACCCTCTTCACACCTTATATCGTACTGTAACACTGAAACCCCAATCTTTAAATGCTCGCTGGCCTTCTCGAAAATATCTATCCCATTAAGTGCTACAGAATAGTGTCCCTTCAAGAAATTGAAATCTACTTTAGGAAAGTCTGGCCCCCTGCCCCACCCCCATTAACTGCAAAATCATTCAATTGTGTCTTACTAATACCATTCATCTTCATCGGCTTATATACTGCGACAAGGACTGAATACTTAAGCACTCTAAGTTCGAATCGAAACGAAAGTCTTGTACACCTTGAAACTCTCTAAAATCTGTATTATATTTTTCAACTCATTCCTCCCACTTCTCAAAACAAATTCTTTTTTAAATTTTGTGACATTTAAATCTAAATTTTCGATAAACAAAACAACTGGCCCGCCTCCATTTTCATTATAATTCTCCACCCTATGAAAAATACTACCCACCAAATATGAAAATACACCCTCAAAACAATGCAAGTCCGGGTGAAGTGTTCACATCTCAGTTTGTAGGTAATGCGAGTACACATCACCAGTCTTTTCATTTTAAAAAATAGTTTTGAGCGATAGATGATTTCACTCTGTTTCGCCCTCTCGCCTCCCGAATGTGTTTTCCGAGAAGTGCCCAAATATTACTTACACAGGAGTGTGGTATGACCACCGAATCCGTATGAATACTACCACTTGTAAGAGTATTGAAAGACTCTCTAGATTTAACTATAGAAACATAAATATTGCGCAAAGCAGAATCCGCTAAATGCAATCATAATACACGCTACAGGGGAATTTTTATATAATACACAAATACAGGTAATACAGGCAATACAGGGGGTGAGCCGGCACCACTTTGCCCTGGTTCTCCCAAATCGCTGTGAGGGGTGGGCGCTTTTTCTTCCAGTACCCTCTCGGCCTCCCTTGTTGGCACTTGATTTAATAGATTGTCCAAAAATTCAGCGTCAAGGCTAAGTTTCTAACTACGGAGTCTAAATCAATGCTGTGGGAAAGTTTACTAATAGGGCTCGCCCTAGAACCAAAATCCACCTCTTGTTCACTTTCTTATGCATTGTTGCGGAATTGGAGAGGCGGTGACATGATAGCCGTCTCAATATAGGTCCCGGTGTAGGTATGTGAACCTGAAAAATAATAAGATCCTATTAGATCATTGAAAAACTTCATCCTGCGAAAGAATTTATATTAGGCTGTAAAGAAAATAGTTAAGAGTGAGTGTTTAGACCTTGAAGGTCCTCACTAGTACGTAGTGACCATAGATGGGCAATGCGACCCCTTCGGATGTATTAAGGCCATACTACCAACTAAAGGTGTAATGAATGTACATGGAACCTTTGGTCCATAGCCCGCCACACTACCAGTTATAAATTTAATGACTATACATGGTCCCTTCGGGTCCATAGCCCACCGCGCTACGAGCTAAGAATTTAAGAGCCAGATATTATCACATAAATTGTCTCTTTACGTTTCAGGTATTATAATATTCTAAAGAGTCTTAGGAACTTACTAAGGGGGCGTTGGTGTTCATTGCTGGGGCTCTAAAGTTATCTGTCAGATATTTGTTAATTCCAACCAAAATCATCGTTCTCGGGAATCTGGATAAAGAATAAAAAAAAATACTCTCTTGAAATATTCATGATTTAAGGTGTGAAAAGAGGCTGTTATTATGCTGAAAAAATATTAATCTAAGGCTCCTCAAAGCCCTCCAAACTAACGGGCCAGGGTCCATTATTATGCCGAAAATGTTTATTAATCTAAGGACCCACAAATCCCTTCTCTAAAAAATTTTCAAAACTAGAACTAACAATATCTTAGTTATTTCCTGAAAAGAATGTCTTGTTTTAGCTATTTCCCTAGGGTTTACCTTCATACTAAGAGCCCCTGATTTTCCTTCATTATTAAGCTTGGGATTAGGACGCCTCCAGTCTCCTTCTTATGACACTTTTCAAAAGCAGAATCTTAAGACCTTATTTTCAAAACACTACTAATAGTTTAAAAAATGGATTAGTTTTAGCAATTTTTTTGAGGCACGGGGGGGGGGGTGACAGCAGCATCGAACTAAGGGACAGTGTGTTTAATAGTCCGTAACTTTAAGCAATTCTTGGAACATCAAATTTATATCAATATCACTAGTCAGACAAATTAACGTTGATATGAATAAATGTACACTTGCACTAAGGCTAGTAGCTCCATCGTAGTTGGAGGGTACAGAGGGTCTTGCAACATCTTCATAATGAGGTTGGGGGGGCATAGAAGGACCCGAATTTTCACCATGCATGGGGGTGCATCATAAACTTTTATAGAGACCGCAGGTCTTGAAGGTCTAGCTTACATTATGACTGAAAGCCTTGATGGAACCACGGAAGGATCGCCAGTTTTGCCGTGGGGGTCGGGGGATTAAGCTCCCTTATCGCATGTCCTCGCCCTATTTTGGGGAGGATGGTCAGAATTTTCTTTAGATATAAACAAAATTTAGTTTCCCATGAACGTAATGGGTTAAAAACCATAGTTTCCCGTTAAATGAACTTCTAGTAGCCCATCCCCCCAAGGGTATCATCAAAATTATTGTAATAAAAGATAAAACGTGTTTTGTTTTCCAAATAGCTTGAGCCTAATTTCAACATATCCCCACTTAAATTTAACTCATTGCACCCTACCCCTTCTATATCGATGCTAGAAAACCATAGTTTTCACGACCCGCGAGGATAAAAGAAATTTTTTCAAAAAAAAAGTAAAGAATTCAACTAACCAGATATAGAATCAAATAATCTACCTATAGTACAGTCAATCTAGCGTCAAATAGGACTCGACCGCAAGCAAATTGCAACAGAAATGTTTTTTACACCATCTTGTAGAGAAAAAAAAAACTGTACAACATGTCAAAAGTTGAGAAACCCAGTGGGGTGCAAAATAAGTGTTTTTAGCGTTTTCCGTTTTTTTTTTGTTGTTTTTAGCGGAAATTTTCCGTTATCCTAGAGCTTAGCATTTACTTCATGGGAGACATGTTTCTGAACTAGTTTTGTGTTCTGAATTCGAATATCAAATCAGATTCAAGTTATGTCCCACCGTTAGTGTTTCATATTCATCACCAAACAAGAAATTCGTATTTCGTGGCTATATTTCCCTTTTTTTGTCCTTTGGGGTAAATGAAGTCAGGAATAACGTCACTCTATTGACTGAATACTATATTTTCTGAAACTTTCGTAAATTTTAAAATTTTCTTTGTTGAACCCTTGGTCCTTTGTTTTTCAGATAAATGTCCCTCCGCTAGTCCTTTCTTTGGGCTCCTGAATTATTGTCCTTCATTTTTTAATAAAGGATAATTTTCCTATTATTTTTTTAAGCCACTTTGGGTGCTCTTAACTGCGTACGTGATTAATTCACAACGAGGGAAAAAGTGCGCAGTTAGGGAGATTGGCCAGTATATTAGAAGCCCTGGGATTGGTTGGAAAGATTCATTTACCACCCCTAGTAACCCCCAATGCGTGCTGCGGTTAGCGGGCTGGGAGAATTTGTCCTTTTTCAGTTCAGTTCTTTTTATACGTGTAACTGTGAATATAGTAAGAATTTTTCTATGTACATATTTTACTTTTCAGCTTAGGCCGAGACTAAAGGGTTAACTAGAAAATCTTATCGGTAAACTTTGGCTTTAAATGAGTTATTTGACGATGATCCCTGTTCAGAACCTGAAACAAAGTTAGGCACCAAAGAAGTTGCAGACCTTAAAACACTATACTGCAAGCTAATGAATGGAGAGGCAACAATGACGGAGGTTGAAGAAAATCCTGCACTCAAGCGGATCAAAGGTTTCGTCGACCAGAAGATACTTGATCTGTCTCAGCACAGAACTTCAAAGCTGTGGTTTCACCTTATGAATATGGTTGGGATACTTCGTTTTTTCATCAAAGCTGAGCGGATGGGGCTTTGGGACTTACACCTAAAGTCTGTGTCTGAAATGCTACCTTTTCTTGCGGCCTGTGGTCACAACAACTATGCCAAATCGTGCCGAATATACCTTCAGAAGATGGGGAAGCTTGAAGAAACCCATCCTACTGTTCATAGTTCATTCCAACAAGGAATGCACGTCGTCAGACGATCTGATCGCTATTGGGCTGGCTTGTCGACGGATCTAGTTATTGAACAAGAGCTTATGTGCTCGTTGAAAACAGCAGGCGGACTGACTTGGGGTACGGGCATGACCGAAACCCAGAGGTCGCTGTGGGTTTTAGCACGCCCAACCTGCTCTGCTGTTAACCTCCTAATGGAAGATCTGACGCGAATTATCTATGGGACAAGCGAGCAGCACAAGGAGAACGCAAGCCCCAGACAAGAACGAGACTTCAAGGATACGCAGGCGATGGTCACGTACTTTGAAAATGGCTCACCATTCGGAGGGGATACCCAGCTTAGAAGCATTGCTACCGGTTTGACTGCATATGAATCTGGAAACGTTGACTGTGCGAAGGCTGTCGGGCTAAAATTCCTTGATGCTATGACTGGAAAAGTGGCGAAGGATTTTGTCTTCCGAAGAAAGGAACAGGCAGTCCAGATAACAACAAAGCAAACAGCTGGAGGAGATTGTAAGTGACTGGATCCAGCTTTGCTATTCCAACGCTTCATTGCGTTAGCCAAAAGGACAAGACTTCCTGAATCAGAGTGCTTCCAGTATTAACTTTTTTCGTATCCTGCTGCTCTGTTTGACAGCTCATTTATGCCGAGAGTGCCGAACAAGGCCAAATTCGCCAAGGCCATTGCACTTGCATGCAAACTCGAAGAAATTCCGTGTGTGCTGAACGACGGGACACACTACGTACTTGACGGCAGATCTCTATTGCACCGAGTCCCATGGATAAAAAATGACACGTATGCGGGTATCATACAGAGCTACTCTCTGTATATTTCGGGGAAGTACCCTGGCGCAACGGTTGTTTTTGATGGGTATGATAGTGGACCTTCCATCAAAGATATGGCCCATTCGTATCGTAATCAAACGATTGGTCGCGAGGTTTTCTTCACGAATGACATGCGTCTGAAAGTTAAGAAAGAAGAATTTCTCGGGAACAAGAAAAACAAGTCAAGATTCATTAGTGCGCTTGCAGTTCATCTCCGGCAAAAAGGCTATTTTGTAGTCCAAGCCCCCAGTGATGCAGATGTGCCTATTGTAAAAGCTGCTATCGAATCAGCTAAACAGAAGTTAACTGCCGTTATTGGAGAAGATACGGATCTTCTGGTCGTTCTCTGCTACCACTGTGATGTCTCCACTAACAAGGTGTACTTCGCCCCAGAGCCAAATAAAAATAAAGAGCGAAGGTGCTGGGATGTTCATGAAATGAGAAAAAGATTAGGCCAAGAAGTATGTGGTCTGATGCTCTTTGCCCATGCATTCCTTGGGTGTGATTCTACATCACGTGTCTACAACATCGGAAAAGGTCTTACTCTGAAAAAGTGATAGAAGACGAAAGTTTTCGAGCATCTGCCACGGTCTTTATGAAGAAGGCAGCAACAAAAATCGAAGTCAAGGAAGCCGGAGAAGACGTACTTCTTATAATATATGGGGGAAAGAAGGGGGGAAACTTGAACGAGCTTTGAAAGCAGCTCTTCGAAAGAAATCTTGTTACAGCAAAGGTTTTCGTTCCCCCATAGCAGCTACTTCGCATATCCAACTCTGCAGCATTTTACAGCTCTAGAGTTCACTTTCAGGTACACGCCTGGAATAACGACCGTAACCTAGAATTGGACCCTCAAAAGTGGGGCTGGAAGGACCGAAATGGTATATTATACCCTGTGATGACGGACCTACCCCCAGCACCCCCCCAACTTCTGAAGATTGTTTAGTGTTCCTGCCGTTCAAACTGCACCTCTGCTCAGTGCACTCTTGTCAGAAACGGCATGTCTCGCACTGTCACGTGCAAAACTTGTCAGGGAGCAGACTGTGATAATTCTCCCAAATCAGAAGATCTCATCGACGATCTCGACGACAAAGTTTCAAACTACACTGCCAGTGATTAATGTCGCAAGTCATTTGAAAAGTTGCCTGCCTTTTACCAATGTGATTTTTGTTATCTGTGATTTTAGTCAGTTAATACATTAAGAGATGATTGATTATTTTGAAGAAACCTTTTGGTGATGAATGTGAAACACTGTGGGTTGAACATATCCTTGATCTGATGTGATATTCAAGCTCATCGCATAAAACTACTCAAGAAATGTGGTCAAACGACTATGTTATAATAGAATCGCGAACTTCGTGAATGATGATGAATGTGAAACACTTTTGGTTCACCGTATCTTAAATCTGATGGAATATTCGAGTTCAGCACATAAAACTACATCAGAAATGTGTTTCCCATGAAGTAAACTCTAAGCCTTGAGAAAATCGAAAATTTAGGCTTAAAAACGAAAAATAAAACACAAAACGCTAAAAAACACTAATTTTGCACCCTACTAAGTTTCTCAGCTTTTGATATGTTGTACAGTTTTTTTTCTCTACAAGATGGTGTAAAAATCATTTCTGTTGCAATTTGTTTGCGGTCAAACCTTATATTGACTGTACTACTAAGTGAAGGCGAGTTATGTAGCGAATATAGAAAAAATGGGGTATTTAACAGAAAGCTTTGAATAAATGTGTACCCCTGATCACCTGTATTTTTATTTGGCCATTAAATTTTGTATTTTATTCTTGCTATAATATATTTATAAATGTTTAAAAGTAATATTTAAACATACCCTCCCCTTTCTTTATCATTGTCAGAAACCCTCCCCCTCTCCAACTTAAATTGTCGTGCAACTATTTAAGTTTAAAAGTAGCTTTAAAAAAGTTAGCATTATTCACCCGTCCGAGAATTTAGTGCCTCAATTCCGGACTAAAAATTCGAAATTCAGGCCAAAATTGATAATACAGTTTTCTTGAAGGGTGAGAAAGGTGGCGTTGGCAGTCTCTATAAGTATCTCCGTGATCTAACAGGTGACATAGCCCCCTCGGTCGCATCTGTTGTCTCTGTGGATGGCCAGCCGCTCAGTAACGAAGTTGATCAGGTCAGTCGATGGAAAGACCACTTCTCGGGCCTCCTCAACGCCGAAGCCGTAGCTCAGACTGACCAGGAACTCATCAGCCTAGCCACAGCACCCAGGAACTGCTGACAAGTGACACATAAACTCCTTTCACGTCATCAGAAATCTACACAGCAGTAATACATTTGAAGAACAACAAAGCGGCAGGCGTATGTGGAAGACCTGCTGAGCTGCTGAAGTATGCCCGACCGGCGATGCTACTTTAGCTCAATATACTGTTTTCTGTGGTTTGGCGCACAGAATGGATCCTGAAGGACTGTCGAGCTGGTATAATCCTGTCCTTATGGAAGAGAAAGGGGAGCAAGAGCATCTGTTCAAACTACAGAGGCATAACGCTACTTTCAGTGCCTGGAAAGCTCTTTTCTATGACCCTGCTGGGTAGATGTACGAGTATCCTCAGAAGAAAGAGGAGAGTCCAGCAGGCGGGGTTTATGCCCAGGAGATCCACTGTCGAACAAATCTTTACCATGCGCCCAGTGCTTCCACTTTTCGAATTCAATTTTTTTAATTCAATTTTTTAACTTTTTTTAATTCAATTTTCCCTTAAATTCCCTTGGCTTAGGTCTGATTTCACCCTATTTTTCTCCCTAGAAAGAAGGGATATTTTGCTTTATATTTCCACAAAATCTACATGATTGCATGATTTGATGCTGTACAGAACAGCATCGAATTGTTATTTTTTACTTCAGATAATGATATATATATATATATATACTATCTTTTTTACTTCCTAGAACACATAAGAAAGTTTAATTAAGCGTCATCTCCAGCACTTCATCGCACTTGTCGTTTGTCTTCGTCTTGAAGCCAGTGACAGCTTTCGGTATGCTGACAGTTGATAAAGTTTTATTTTTGTTTTCAAGCAGTAATTAACTCAAACAGGTGAGACTAGTGTGACATTCTCGAGTCTATTTCGGATGTCTGTTTTGATTAATTTCAGGGGACTAAACAAACGCTCAGTTGGTACATTGCTAAAAGGGAAAGAAAAGATCAGTGATATGCGCTTCCGCAATTCTGGATACTTGGTTTTGCCACTCAGAGTCTCCAGACTATATATCTTTATCCAGTACCGCTCAACTGACAGGTTTTCAACAGGAGCATCTGACAAATGAAGCTCAGTGACATCAGTCATTGCCTGTGACCTCCATTCCAAGTCCATTTTCTGGAGACAATACTTTTCTGATAGAATAGGAAATCTCACGAACAGTGGCCTTAGAGATTTTGGTTTCACATTTCTTGCATTCCTTGGTTCAACCAAAGTGTCTTGGAAGGGTCTTAGATGTGCTTGATTAGGACTATATAGTATTTTCAACAATACTTGTAAAAGAGATCAATATTATCGCTTGGCCCTTGACCGTCTGTGAGTCCTTGTATTGAATTGGTTGCAGCTTTTCCCACGTACGTCTGGTTTAAAGGCAGGTACTCACTTGAAAGGTAAGGATCCAGTTCGGTAAACAAAGCAACACTGCAAATATAGTCCAGTTTCATAAAGTTAGACGTAACATCATTCACAAGTTTGGTGACACTTGCCTTTAGGGAGTGAAGACCTAGAAGCTCAGATTGAAAAACTTTGTTGAATTCATTGGAGATGCCAAGAAACTAGTCCATGAATTCAAGGTACGGCTTTGTCAACTTGATTTGTAATGTTGACAAGATAAGGTCATTGGTTGCAGTTGGGTCGTCAAATGTGGTTTCTATGGAATACTGAGTGAAAGCAACCAGGTGCTCAGTAAGCCTCTTTATGCAGGTCTGAAGGAACAACCAACGGGTTTATCCTGATGCAAGAAATGAGAGTGCTTTGGATTGAAAGAACTCCTGAAATTCAACATACTTATCTTGTATGGAAGCGCTTCTGGAAAAGTGGGCATATATGTTTCGCGCGAAGTCTTCTAGTGTCTTGGGAAGTGACAAGCATACATAGGATGAACATAAGTGAATAGGATGGCATGAGCATTTCAAATTCAATATATGGGACAACAAAGCTTTCATTAGGATTGAAGCCGATCTATTGGCACCAAACTTGACGTTAGTAGTATTTGTACGAAATTCAACAATATTTTGCTAGGGACTTGAGTCTTTTTTTCAATGACTTTTTGATGCAGTTAGTAAGACCCTCAGCCAATTCATCACTAAATTCATTTTAGTGATGGTAAAGCTCAGGGGGTAAAGTTCATTTCCGACACAAATACATGGTAAATTTTCATTCAGGATGCAATTCTGACTTTAGAGGTAAGTTTATTTCTTAGCTACCTGAATAATCCGTTAATATAAACCTTGCCCACAATTGCTGCATAGCCTAACCAATACTTCCTTATGTCGGTAGTCTACACCAAGCAAAGCCATTGCCTAAAAACTAAAGTAAATACTAGGCTACTTAAATAATATTCCGGAGTTCAGCTTTTTGAAATTTCGGCATTTATATATATATATATATATATATATATATATATATATATATATATATATATATATATATATATATATGTAGGGACTACTTATATATATAAGTAGGGACCTATCAGGAGGTACAAACGGGGCATAATTTATGCATGTTTTTATGCTTTTTGTCTCTGAGAATAAAAAAACAGGATTTTCCTCACTTTGATGTATTTGCATGGTTAGATTTCTGAGAAATTGATTCGCATAATCTAGGGGAATTATTGATTCACGAAAGGGGAATAGAGAAACAATTATGGCTTCTTTGGTCTTTAGGTCTGAGGGATAAATGGTCTTTATGTCAGAGAGGTACATTGATATTCTGTTTTTAAATATAGCTTTTCTTATCTATAATGTCAAGAAGTAGAAATGACATCACTTGTTATCTTGGAATTATGCGGGAGTCTAAAGAGATAGAAAAATCCTTTTTTAAATACGGCCTCTCTGATCTTTAAGTCAGAGAGATAAATTGATATTCTATCGAAACCTTAATAGTGTAGCTAGGAACATCTATGAGATGAAGAGATTAACGCGGGAAAGGGTTTCCTAGGAATTTCAAATGTGACAGCGCAGGGATGCCAAAACAAAGGAACACGCAGAAATTACTTTTAGGGGATTATTTGGGCCAAACAGTTTGAGACATTTTAGAAGATAATTTAAGCGAAACCGTTTGAGGCATTTTAGAAGATGATTTAGAAGATGATTTGAGGGTCAAACTCTGTGGTCATTATAATACACAAGTTACATTTGAACAGTCTTGTGAGGTCCCCTACCCCAACAACCCACCTACCCCAACCCCAAAGGGCCCCGACCCCTCCCCAACCCCAAAGGGCCTCTCCGGACCCCAAAGGCCCCCTCGATCCCCCAAAGGCCCCCGGGCCCCCAAAGGCCCCCGGCCCCCCAAAGACCCTCCGGCCCCCAAAGTCCCCCCGTGCCCCCAAAGGCCCCCACCGCCAAAGGAATCCCGGACCACCAAAGGCCCCCCGCGCCCCCAAAGGCCCCAAACCCCTCCCTTCCTCCCCCCCCCTTTTTGAATTTCTTAAAGTTTTTTCGGACTGAATTTTTTAGACTTAGAAATCATCCAACATTTTTTTGTTTTTTTCTTTAACCCATTGGCATAGAGTTTTAGCCTAGAGTCTTAGCTTAGTTTTATTTAGAGTTAAGTTTTTAGCTTGGAGTCTTAGCTTAGAGTTTTTGTTAGAGTTCTAGTTTAGTTTAGTTTTAGTTAAGAGTTTAGAGTTTTTAGATTAGAGTCTTAGCTTAGAGTTTTAGCTAGAGTTGAAGTTTAGTTTAGTAATAGTTAAGAATTTAGAGTTTTAGCTTAGAGTCATAGCTTAGAGTTTTAATTAAAGTTGTAGTTTTAGTTAAATTTTCGTTAAGAGTTTAGAGTTTTAGCCTAGAGTCTTAGCTTAAAATCTTAGCTTAGAGTTTTTGTTGAAGTTCCAGTTTAGTTTAGTTTTAGTTAAGAGTTTAGAGTTTTACCTTAGAGTCTTAGCTCAGATTGTTTGTTTGAGCTCCAGCTTAGTTTATTTATAATTCAGAGTTTAGAGTTTTAGATTAGATTCTTATCTTATCGTATTAGTAAGAGCTAAATTTTAATCTAGTATTAGTTAAGAGTTTAGAGTTTTTTGATAAGAGCTTTAGCTTAGAGTTTTGTTAGAGTTCTAGTTTATTTTAGTTATAGTTTAGAGTTTAGAGTTTTTAGCTTAGAGTCTTTGCTTAAAGTTTTAGTTAGAGTTGAAGTTTACTTTATTTTTAGTTAAGAGTTTAGAGTTTTATCTTAGAGTCATAGCTTAGAGTTTTTGATAAAGTTCAAGTTAAGTTTAGTTTTAGTTAATAGTTTAGAGTTTTTAGCTTAGAATCTTAGATTAGAGATATATTTAGAGTTGAAGTTTAGTTTTAGTTAATAGTTTATAGTTTCGGCTTATAGTCTTAGCTTAGAGATTTATTTAGAGTTGACGTTTAGTAATAGTTAGTAGTTGAGAGTTATAGCCTAAAGTCTCAAATTAGAGCCCTAGCATAGAGTCTTATCTTAGAGATTTAGTTATACTAGAAGCTTAGTTTAGTCATAGTGAAGATTTTAGAGTCATACCGTAGAGTCTCAGCCTAGAGTTGTGGTTAAAGTTCTTGTTGAGTTTAGTTTTAGTTTAGAGTTTAACCTTAGAGTCTTAGATTAGAGTTTTAGTCAGAGTTGAAGTTTACTTTAGTTTTAGTTAAGAGTTTAGAGTTTTAGCTTAGAGTCTTAGCTTAGATTTTTAGTTAGAGATGAAGTTTAGTTTTACCTTAGAGTCATAGCTTAGAGTTTTAAAGTTGACTTTAGTTTTAGTTAAGAGTATAGAGTTTTAGCTTAGAGTCATAGCTTAGAGTTTTTGTTAAAGTTCTAGTTTAGTTTAGTTTTACTTAAGAGTTAAGAGTTTTTAGCTTAGAGTCTTAATTTAGAGTTTTAGTTAGAGTTGAAGTTTAATTTAGTTTTAGTTAAGAGTTTGAAGTTCTTAGCCTAGAGTCTAAGCTTTGAGTTCTTTTTAGAGTTGACGTTTAGTTTAGTAATAGTAAAGAGTTTCAAGTTTTAGATTAAAATCTTATATTAGAGTTCTAGAATAGATTCTTAGACTAGTGATTTAGTTAGAGTTGAAGTTTAGTTTAGTTAATGTTAAGAGTTTAGAGTCTTAGCTTAGAGTCTCAGCCTAGAGTTTTTGTTGAAGTTCTAGTTTAGTTTAGTTTTAGTTAAGAGTTTAGAGTTTTAGCTTAGAGTCTTAGCTTAGATTTTTAGTTAGAGTTGAAGTTTAGTTTAGTTTTAGTTAGTAGTTTAGAGTTTTACCTTAGAGTCTTATCTTAGAGTTTTAGTTAGAGTTGAAGTTTAATTTAGTTTTAGTTAAGAGTTTAGAGTTTTTGTTTAGCGTCTTAGCTTAGAGTTTTAGTTAGAGTTCTAGTTTAGTTTAGTTATAGTTAAGAGTTTGGAGATTTAAATTAGAGTCTTAGGTTAAAGTTTTAGTTAGAGTTGAAGTTTACTGTAGTTTTAGTTAAGAGTCTAGAGTTATAGCTTAGAGTCATAGCTTAGAGTTTTAGTTAGAGTTGAAGTTTAGTTTTAGTTAAGAGTTTAGAGTTTTAGCTTAGTCTTAGCTTAGAGTTTTAGGTAGAGTTGAAGTTTAGTTTAGTTATAGTTAAGAGTTTAGAGTCTTATAAAGGTAAAACTCTACACTCTTAACTAAAACTAAACGAAACTAGAACTTCAACAAAAACTCTAAGCTAAAAAATCTAAACTATTAAATATAACTAAAATAAACTATAACTATAACAAAAACTCTAAGCTAAGACTCTAAGCTAAAACTCTAAACTATTAAATAAAACTAAACCTGAACTCTAACTAAAACTCTAAACTCTTAACTAAAACTAAACTAAACTTCAACTCTAACTAAAACTCTAAGTTAAGACTCTAAGCTAAAAAACTCTAAACTCTTAAGTAAAACTAAACTAAACTAGAACTCTAACAAAAACTCTGAGCTATGACTCTAAACTAAAACTCTAAACTCGTAACTAAAACTAAAGTAACCTTCAACTCCAACTAAAACTTTAAGCTAAGACTCTGAGGTAAGACCCCAAACTCTTAACTATAACTAAACTAGAACTCTAGCAAAACTCTAAGCTAAGACTCTAAGCTAAAAACTCTAAACTCTTTACTATAACTAAACTATACTTCAACTGTAACTAAAACTCTCTGCTAAGACTGTAAGCTAAACCTCTAAACTATGAACTATAACTAAACTAGTACTTAAACAAAAGCTCTAAGCTAAGACTCTAAGCCAAAACCATGTTTTTAGTTTTTATTTTTTACTTATTTTCACTTGATTTGGGAAAATTTGTCTCCAACTTTACCCCTCCAGGCTTTTGACGAAATTAAGCTACGGGCAGCGTATGAGGCTATTTCTTGTTTTGTTAGATTGAAAAAAGACAAAACTGAATTAAAATATGAATATGATCAAGAATTGTTAACATGTCAGGTTGGCCGAGTGGTTAAGGCGCCAGACTTAAGATCTGGTCCCCATATGGGGTCGTGGGTTTGAACCCCACACCTGACATTTTTTTATGTACTTTTTTTTCTTGCATCATGTCTTGTTATTTCACTAAATACCTTCTGTAAAAGGATTTATGCAGAACATAAATTGTTAGGCCCTTTAATAGATTAAATAAAAAAACTAGTTTTTTTAACTGAAAGTAAGGAGCGATGGGGGCTCGGGGGGCTCTTTGGGGGCCCAGGGGTACTTGGGGGCCCAGGGGGGGCCCTTTGAGGGTCCGAGGAAGGGCGGGGGCCCTTTGGGGGTCCGGGGGGACTGGGCCCTTTGGGGTTGGGGGGATTGGGGCCCTTTAGGGTTGGGGTAGGGGACCGGGGGCCCTTTAGGGGTCTGGGGGGGATTGGGCCCTTTGTGGTTGGGGGGATTGGGGCCCTTTTGGGGTTGGGGTTGTGGACATCACAACACTGTTCAAATGAAACTTGTGTATTATAACGACCACAGAGTTTCACCCCAAATCATCTTCTAAAATGTCTCAAACGGTTTTGCCCAAATAATCCCCTAAAAGTAATTTCTGTGTGTTCTTTTTGTTTTGGCATCCCTGCGCTGTCATATTTGAAATTCCTAGGAAACCCTTTTCCGCGTTAATATCCTCATCTCAAAGATGTTCCTAGCTACACTATTATGGTTTCGATAGAATATCAATTTATCTCTCTGACATAAAGATCAGAGAAGCCGTATTTAAAAAAGGATTTTTCTGTCTCTTTAGACTCCCATATAACTCCTAGATAACAAGTGATGACATTTCCAATTCCTGACACTATTGATCAAAGAAGCCATATTTAAAAACGTAATATTAATTTATCTCTCTGACCTAAAGACCGTTTATCCCTCAGACCTAACATCAAAGAAGCCATATTTGTTTCTTAATTCCCCTTTTGTGAATCAATAATTCCCCTTAGAAACAACAAATAAATTCCTCTTTCTTGAATACATAATTCCCCTTAGAAACAACAAATAAATTCCCCTTTCATGGATCAATACATTCCCCTCGATTATGTAAATCAATTTTTCAGAAATTCTCTCTCCTTCGTGGATCGATAATCCTTTAATAAATTATGTCCCGTCGGCGTTAGACTAAAATGTAGATGGCAGCAGTGGTGTCGTTCAGGAGATATTAGATCATTCCTACTTATATATATACTTATATTTATATATATATACTTATATATTACTTATATACTTATATATATTTATATATATATATATATATATATATATATATATATATATATATATATATATATATATATATATATATATATATATATATATATATATATATATATATATATATATATATATATATATATATATATATATATATTATAATGCTTATAAATTTCTAAGATAGCCGAACCTTCAAAAATTTTACCAGTTTTTAATCTCCTGTATATATTAGGCGAGATTTCAATATCTAACTAGTTAGCGAATGTAGCAATATCTAGTACCTTGATTTTAGCAAATCAGCTGACTTATTTAAGCTCCTGCAAATATAATAATTCTTGCATTCAGGCTATGAAACTAAGATATCATCTTAGGTTTTAATAGCCAGCTAGTTATTGAGCTTTTTTATCAGGGTTGGAACTTAAATGCTGTTTCTTTTTTTCTTGCCATCGCTCCCGCAAACTTATATTTTTGATACATCAATTTGGACTATACCGATCGTGCGATGAAGTCAGTGTAAGAATTTTGTAAGTTGAAGGTAATTTAAAAAAAGCCTAATAATTTGGCTAAGTATTAAGGAAACAACCACAATTTTCTTGTGAAAAGCTGAGTTTAGTCAGAGAACAATTGAAAAATCAACGAAATTAGTTAAGCAGAACCACTAAATGCAGGTTTTGCATTGCATTCGTGCGACGTTCGCAATTAGCATAGTAGATTTAGTCCTGAACTTCCCTCGGATCACTTCTGCCTTCAAATGACTATTTTGTCACCTTTGTAACATTAACTCCTAGACCGTATGGTCATTTTGAATAGGTTTGCACGATCAAGTTTTATCATTTGCATTTAACCTCTTATAGATCATACTGAGTTTAAATCAGTTTTGACTTTAATGACTTTTACCGCAGTGTTTCTCTTTGATAAGGGTTTTATTTATGAAAATAGGGGTACCTTCTAAAGTAGATTATTATCTCAAAATATCCAGGGCTGGAGTTTTGTTGGCAATTCTGACTTGAATCGGAGCACTATTGTTTACCGTAGTACCTAGACGACAAAGGATATCAACCACTGAGTAAAAGGCTCCAAGACGATGATTAAGTATTTCAAGTACTTTGTTCTCTAAAACCTGAAGGTTCCGCTTCGAATAATCAATTTTGTAAATAATGATCGAGCAGGAGAGAAGAGAGCGAAGAAAATCATCCATCTTTTCTTTCATTTTGGTTAATCGATTAATTTGTTTGATTAACTGTTCTTCTCTGCAAACAATTTTATTTTCAGTTCTCTTAAACTAAGCAGAATAATCCACACAGACGGCTTCATAAACCGCTTGCGTTATAACTTCCAAGCCATGACTTATTTGTTGAGGTGACTCATTGAGCTTGAGTTTGTCAAACACTTGTGGAAATGAAGCTTGTTTATCACCAAGAAGAGTTTCCATTAAGGTCCTTGTATCTACATTAAAATTAGACATGAAAGAAAAACGCTTATAATTAGATTAACTAAAAAAAAATCCACAAAACAAGTTTTTCAATGAAACGTAAAGGTCTCCATTAAATCAAAAATGAGCGAAAATAGAATCAAATAATCTATCAAGCGTAAAACTACCTTAAGTTAGAAAAATTAAAATTACCACAAGTCAATTTATTCAAAAAAAATAAAAATGTTTTTACTTTTCTAAGCTTAGTAAACCAAATATTATTAACATTTTGATTAATAAATAGCAGCATATGTATATCAAACTGACAATGCAAATTCATTTTTTTTTTTCAGTAAAGTGCAAATTATGTTCTGGCCTTCTGAAGCCATAGGGGGTTTTGAGCCCTACTCATGTTAATTTCTGCTAGTTTTGAGTTTGACTCGGTTATTTATTGTAATTTCTGTTCGTTTTGGGTTTTATTTATCTATCGATGCAGATTTGTGGTTGGTAGATTTTCACGCTTGGTAGATAATTTTATTTTATTTTTGCTCATTTTTGGTTTAATAGAGTTCTTTACTTTTCTGCGAAAAACTCATTTTGTGGAAAAAGTTTTTAAATTAATTTCTGTTAGTTTGAATTGACATAGTTTTTTTCAGGGAAAAAGAAAGTAATACTTTAAGTCTTTTCGTTTTTTTAAGACTTTATAGTTTGGCCTGCTATTTGTATGCTGGAGAAAAATTTTCAGCAATTTTTAACAACATACACACTTTTAAAAATCTGGACACAAATAGTAGTGTTTAATTTAGTTTCATACCTCCTCTATAGTTGACCTGAAATAGAAATA
The DNA here is from genome assembly GCF_049724085.1 of Artemia sp. Qi Xiang Cuo. Taxonomy (NCBI): domain Eukaryota; kingdom Metazoa; phylum Arthropoda; class Branchiopoda; order Anostraca; family Artemiidae; genus Artemia; species Artemia sp. Qi Xiang Cuo. The sequence continues at coordinate 30,793,722 of NC_142807.1, forward strand.
GAATACGAAATAGAATACGAAGGGCAGGGGGATATCCATCCTCCCATCACTCTGAATCTCAAAAACGGCACTAAATCCTCTGATTAGAAATCTAATAAGACCCCTCGGAAGTTTATACAATCAACTTTTCTATATGAACCTTATTTCCCCCCAGGGCATAACGTACAACCCTGGCCCTGAGGGCTGTAGGAGGGTTTTCATCCTCAAATACATAATTTCCGGTTTCTTTCAACTGCGTTGACCAAAATAGCTATCTAAAATAGCTATCTTTTGTTTGGTTGTGTTTGGGGAAATGGTGGGCGTAAGAAAAAAGGGGCACTAGCCCCTTCAACCTCCAATCTAGTAGGCCCTTTAAAAAGTTTCTACGACAAAAAATGGCCATCTCAAAACTTGTATCAGATATATTTAGGGAAAATGCAAAGTGTGTGTGTGTGGGGGGGGGGGTATCCACCCTCCAATCACTCTGAATCTGAAAGATTACACTAGAACATTCAATTACCAATCCAATCAGCCCCCTCCGAAGTCTACGATCACCCTTTCTATATAAACCTCAAATGCCCCCAGGGCAGAAATTACAAACCTTGCCCTGAGGGCTGTGGGGAGAGGTTGTCATCCTCAAAGACATAATTTCCAGATATTTCAACTATGTTGAATAAATTGGCTATCTCAAAATTTTGATTGAATGTGTTTGGCGAAATGGTGGGCGTTGGAGGGGGTTTAGTTCCCTCCAGTCGCTTTCAACTATTAAAAAGGGCCCTAGCCCTTTCAATTTCCAATCTAATGAGCTTTTTTTGAAGTTTCTATGAAAATTCTTCGGTAAAAGGTGCTTTGATCTAAACAAAAAATAAATAAATAATACATTGCACCGATATCGCTCTTTACTATAAAAATGTCAAGCCCTCCAATCACTTTCGACTATTAAAAAGGGCATTAGCCCTTTCAATTTGCAATCGAATTAGCCCTTTTTGAAGTTTCTATGACAACATTTTCCATAAGCACCTTATATGCCCTCAGAGAATAACTTACAACCGTTGCCCTGAGGGCTGTGGGGAGAGTGTCATCCTCAGACACATAAATTTTAAACCTTTCAACTACGTTAAAGAACATGGCTCTCTCAAAATTTTGATTGGATGTGTTTGGGGAAGTTGTGGGCGTGAGAGGGGGGGGGGTATGTTGCCCTCCAATCACTTTCGACTATTAAAAAGGGCAAAATCTTTTCCAACTTTCGATCGAATTAGCCCTTTTTGTAGGTTCTACGACAAAGCTTTCTATAAAATCTTATATGTCCCCAGGGCATAAATTACAATCCTTGCCATGAGGGCTGTGGGGGGAGTTACCTCCTCAAAACATAATTTCTATCTAGAAATCAACTACGCTGAACAAAATGGTTATATCAAAATTTTGAATTGGATGTGTTCGGGAAAATGGTGGGCATAGAAGGGGTGTTAGATTCCTTCCAATAACTTTTGGAACGAGTATCCACAGCCTTTTTAACTCTTTCGGGACTTTTTTTCATGCCCTCGTTTAATTTGTCGTCAGAAAGCCAAACATTATTGTTGCTAATAACATGGTGTTTCGTTGGCGATGGAGCACGAAGCGTCGTAACTAGAACCAGCAGAAACTTGACCTTACCATTAATCTTTGCTGGCCAAAGCAGATGGCGAGGTAATTTAATAAAAACTTTTATCCTTATTAAATATTTACACGTTGAAAACTAGTTCAAGGCTGATTCAGTAACTGACAAGACTGAGAATTTCCGTTTTTACTCTACTTATACACTTTGTACCGCTCTGGATTACTGAGGAAAAAGTTGCTCACAGTTTTTCTTCCTTATATCTGCATCATTACTTGCCTATATAGATTCTGAAATTGCAGCAGTTGAGGAAATTTTTTTATAGGGAAAGTTTAAATATGGCACATTTATCTTACAATGTAATCGCCCTCAACCCCTCGTCCTTTCCCAAACAAAATTTAATGTCACGATTAGGGACATGGAGAGTACCTTTCAATCTTCATATAAACTAATTTCCGTTCATTTTAATGCTACCCTTTTCTTTTGTTTGTATTTTTTATAATGTAGTATTGAGTCAATGTATGTTCAAAAATCTTTCAATTTCTAATGCTACTTTTGGGAGATAATAAATCCTTTGGGCTGTCTAATCTTCTCAATTACTCGTTAATTTTGGCAGATACGAAGATAAATTTGGCAGTACGAAGATAAAATCCAGCTGAATTTAATGAATACTAATCGTAGAAGCTAAGTAAAGCATATAATGCAATTTGAAATGTCATATCTTCAACTGTAGCACAGTCGTTCGTTTTGATAGCACCATAGTGGTTGAACGGCGTCCGCTTGGATTTTTCTGCCCACAAGTCTTTGCCTGTTAAGAAAGAATGAATGATTAAGTTACCAGAAACATAATAACAATGATCTGAAATCACTGATTAAGGTATACTGCTACAAAAATTACGGTCTTTTTTCGAGCTTGAAAAATTGCACCCCTTGAAATGTTTAATAGGAAAGCAGGATCTAAAAAGTCAGCAACGAATTTTATGGTCATACTTTTCGTTTTCCAATGGGAGATCTTCGTACTAATCTATTTATGAAGTAAGTATCTCTCCCTGTTCTGTGCACGTGAGTGTGTTGAAGTAAACTTTTATGTTATAACTTAAATTAAACACATTCAAAGACCACACTGGCTATACATGACATAGGAAACTAAGAGAGGAAAGGAAATAATAAATGAAAAACAAAATTAAAAAAGGTGTGAAAACGAGGATTTTATAAGCCAGTGGCAGAACATGAAGACGAAGAACAAGCAAATATTTCAACAAGGACCTCCGCCAAGTCGTCCCAAGTGCTAAAAAAAAAAATAAAATCTAACCTTTCGAAGTGTACCTAACAACTCTAAAAAACGGGAGTTTGATATCAATAGATATATCAAAAGTTTTAATGTTTCTCCTTACTTTCAGTTTAAAAAAACTTATTTTTTTTTATTTAATCGCTATAAGAGTAACACTGTAACTGTAACAGTAACACTATAAGAGTAACACTTTAGTTGTCATGAATAATGAGGACTACGAATCAAAATTAAGAAGTTTACTAAATGATGAAAAAAAAATACAAGAAGCTATCGTGTAATCCAACTGAATCTTTTATAAATAAGTTTAAGAACGAAGGTAAAGTGCTTAAAGGACGAAGGAAAAATTACACCTCAACTTTATTACAAATACCTGCCAAAAATGCGCAGTTCCTTGTGCCCTAAATTATATGGACTTCCCAAAATTCATAAGCCTAACCTACCATTACGACCAATTGTGTCAAGTACAAGGTCACCAACAAGTGTTTTGAGCAAGTGGTTAGTGTCAATCTGTAAGCCACTTTTATCTACATAAATTTCGTACATTAAGAATTCTTCGAACTTGGTTGAAAAACTGAAAAAAAGTAGAAAAAAGTAGAAATTTCTTCAAGTTCTTTGCTTTCAAGCTTCGACATTGTATCAATGTACACAAACATGTAGAAGCAGCCGAAACTCTTCTAGAAAGAAAGCTAATATTTTTGTGGAGAGTATTGAAACAATGCGTTAGATTCATACTTTTTTAAAACATATTTTCTGGGGCCGGTATATGGATGACATAATTTCAGTATGGGATTATGAGGAGGAGGAATTAAAAGGATTTTTGGAACATCTTAATTGTTTGGTGGGGGAATTAAAGTTTCCTGTCGAATTAGAAGACAGTGGGAAACTTCCTTTTCTTGATGGTCTTTTTTAAAAAAATGAAAATAGTCAGATTTTAAAATTTACAGAAAACTACAAATAGTTCCGGTCACACTCGCCAAGTAAAAATTGGCTTGATCATTGCTTTAACTGACCGGATCTTTAATATTTGCTCTCTAAAAATTTTTGAGGAGTTGTCTTTTCTAAGAAAAATACTAATAAGTAACATGTAACCAGAGTGGTTAAATGACCAGACTCTTTAAAAAGAAGAAAAAGGTTTCTAGAGATTTCTAAGGAAGTCTTGGAGATAACTCGGGAGAAGGATGTTTTTTGTTCCTTACCATATGTACCCGGGTTAAGTGAAAAACTTAAAAGAATTTTACAGAGTAATGGTCTAAAGGTAGCTTTAAAGAGTAATAATACTTTGAGTAGTTTTCTAAATTCTGGGAAGGATCTAACTTCATTGGGGCAACATAGTGGGATCTATCAGATCCCATGTACTTGCGGAAGCTCATATGTGGGACGTACTAACCAGAACTGTGAAATGAGATTATTACAGCATAAAGATTCTATTTCTTGGGCTATAAATCAAGATTCTAAGTCTGAAAATTTACTTCAGCCCTTTTAGAACATATTTTCAATTTTCCAGACCAATTTATTTTGTTCAATAATGTCTCTTTTATTTCTAGGGACAAGGGTTTAAAGCGGAATTTTCGTGAAACTCTTGAAATAAAGAAAATCTTATTCAGAAATATAGCTTTGAATCGTGACACAGGTGTATTTGGGCTGATTTCTATCTAAGATAATTTATTAAATCTGTCAGAGTAAAGTTCAATTCACCCAATGTAGTTGTTGTTGTTTGTTTGTAGCACTCCTGGGCAGGCTGCCCATTGTGCATATCTCCATGATTTCATCAGAGCCTTTAGGGATGAAAGGTATTCCATGTCAAAATTCAGCTGTCCAGATGTTGTTCTGTCATGACCGAGGGTCAAATAATTTAAAAAGCCATCTGGCTTTTGTCACTGTGGTTAGGGAGGGGTTTTGAAGAATCTCAAGGCAAAAAACAATAAACCAATGTCAAGCTGCATTCAACTCTGTCCAATGGTGTCACAAATGAGCCTCCATATTTACAATTCAAGCACACCTGGCTGATATGGCAATTTAAACTAATGAGCTTGGCTTGCAATATATACACATACTCATACATATAGCTCACATATCACTAATTTACATGTACAATATTAAAATAATGTGCAAAAATCATTATATATACAATTGTTAATACAAATTACAGCTCTAAGTGTAGCTTAGTATCTACAATAAAATAGCCTAATGCTTCCACAAATTTTTTCATAGCCCATTGTGGTGCCCGTGCATGACCCAGAATACTTCTGAGCTTTGATGCACCAAAATACTTTAGGCAAGCTTTTTTTAGTGGCAGTCTCAGTGTTTCATACTTTTTACAATATATTCAAATATGTCTAACATCCTCTTCTACATTGCAGACCTCACGTAATGGAGTATTTACTGACTTTCATTTAAATAAAACACTCTTAATTCAAACATGATCTGTTCTGATCCTGAATATACTGATAGCCAGGTGACTCACTGGGTGACATAGGTCAAGAGGTGGGATACCATAATCATACAAATCACGGATATGGTTCTGACACCTTTGACCAGATACCTCTTTCTCCTTCTCCTTTAGCAACTTATCATAATAACATAAAAAATCATTCACTGAATACTGACATACTAATTCTCCCCATACCTAGCACCCTAATGTGTCAGTTTATCGGCCTGTTCATTCCCCTAATTCCATCATGTGCTGGTAGCCATATTGCCACAATCTCACACGTGGCTGTTTTTAGTTTTGGTAGTATCTTTTCTAAAAGAAGAGGTGATTTTCTTGCTGGCCTATGGCCATACATCAAATAATTCAGCACTGAAAGTGAGTCACTGCATATCAGATATTTACCTACTGGCAAAACACTTGCAATAAATTGCAAAACGCTTTCAATAGTACATGCAAATCAAATGAAGAGATTGACAACTTCTCTGTTATTTTAAGAGACAGTGCATGACTTAGCCCAAGGGTCACAATAGCAGCCCCGCCCCCAGTGGCAAAGCATAACCCATCAGTGAATACCAGTTTATGTCCTGTCTGGGTCCACTGGTCTACCTATTCATACCACCTAGCTCTTGCCATCTCTGGTGGTTTCTCTGGGCTACCCCTTGAGAATGGGTGTAGTGCTATATTTGACTTTATACCTGTGCTAGAAGCTGAACCTACCTCATCAATAACATCAGGAGTTGGGATAGAGGCAGCTGTTTCAGAGATGTGTTTCACTATTCGACAGTATGGTGGAATTGATTTTGGTTGGAATCTTTGGTTGTGATCATATGTTTCAATAAGTTCTTTGTAGATAATGTCATTTGGGATCAACATCTTCCGTGTAAAATATTGTGCTTCTAATTTCTTCATTCTAGTTTCTAATATTGTCAGTCCTAGTTCACAGTATATTGCAGGTAGGGGGGTTCATTTTAGGCATCCGAGAATTTTCCTCAGTATACAGTGCAGGGCTGTATCCAGTTTTTTCAGGAGTTGGGCAGGTGCTTCTCGGTATAGGAGGCTGCCATAATCCAGCTTACTTATTACAACTGCTCTCACAAGCTGGGTGGCAACAGAGGAATGGGCTCCTCTGTTAGATAAGCAAATAGCATTGACAAAGTTGGCTCTGCTCTCGAGGTTTCCAATTAAATAATTCATATGGTGAGTCCATGAGTGTCAAAAATCACCCCAAGGTAGCAGAACTTTTAAACTGGTGGAACAGGGGTACCGTTGATTGAAAACCTTGGCGTTGAATGAATCTTTGTCCTTGTGAAGAGGAGTACTGCTGACTTAGCAGGAGAGAATTCCATGTTGTTAACAGTTGCCCATAGACCAAGATAATCAAGACCCTTCTGGACAGCAGCTTGCAGGGCATGCTTATCTCTTGATGTTGCAACAAGTGCAATATCATCAGCATACAAATACAATTTGCATCCCAGAATATGTTCAAAACTAATTTCACTGCAGTAAATAAGGAAGAGGAGTGGGCTTAGTACCCCCCCTTGAGGTACTCCCACATCTGGCTTTGTTTTTGATGGAGATTTGCTCTGCCCCATATCGATCTTCAGTTCCTGGCTTCTCAAGTTATCTTCTATCCACATCCTCAGTTATAGGCAGATTTGTAAGGACCGTAACTTTCTCATTAGGTTATCCAAATTAACCCTATCAAAAGCATCCCTCATGTTCAGGAAGGCTGGTAGTGTCTCCTTACCCTGCTTAAAACCAGATTTTATCTGGTTTTCTAGCCTTAGAAGTGCATCTGTGGTTCCTCTATTAGGGATAAAACCAAATTGTTCACGCTGGAGTGAATTTGGTAGTTCTGGGAGGCTTCTTAACTTCACAAGGTGTTCCATAACTTTGCAGAGGCATGATGTGAGGGCTATAGGTCTGTAGGAGGCTGGAAGTTTTGGATCCTTTCCTGTCTTCAATATGGGGATTACTGTGGCCTTCTTCCACTTCTTTGGGACTGTTGATGTTGCTGCAAACTTGTTGAACAAAGCTGTAATGATCTCTACTGTTTTGGGGCTAAGGTTCCTTAACATTTGATTGTGTATCAAGTCAGGTCCCATTGCACCTGATGTCAGTCTCCTAGTTTGCTGAATAGCTTCTGATACAGAAAAGGCTCAAAAGATATGTTGTGTTTGGCAGAGTGGGTCTTTTGGTGATGTCTTGCATATTCTGGTGCTTGTATAGTGAAATGCTCTAGAAAAGCATTAAATTGTTCTTGGGTCGAGGTAACTGGGATGCCATTTCTCAGGAGGAATGAGGATTCCTTCCTTATTTTTTTTTCCCCCATAAATGTTTTGAAGCTTTGCCACAGATTTCTAATATAAGTTGACTTTTTGAACTTTGTCTCAATAAGAGAGGTCCAGATTGCAGTTGTTTCTTGGATTATTGTCTGGCGGAGTTTTGCTAACTTTTTATTCAGTTCAATACGGTTTTCGGTGCTAGGATTCCGCTTGACCTTGTTCTCAGCTTGTTTCTTCTCAGTGTGGGCTTTTTGGCATGTTGAATTCCATCCAGGGATTGAGTTAAGCTTTTTTTCCTTAAATTTCTTAAAACCAAATACCTTCTGACCTGCACTGATTAGGGTGTTGGTGATTGTGTCTGTCAGTTCATCTGTAGTCATGGCAGCTGTATCTTGGATTTTGTTAAGCTGCTGGTCAACTTCATATCTCCAGGCTGGCCACATCTCTTCTTTAAAGTTCCATAGTTTCAATTCTTGTACTTGGTATGAGTTCCTATGCTCCTCAAGCATGTGAAAGGTAGTTACCACTGGATAGTGATCTGAGGAGAAAGTGTCTGGTATTCTAATACTGAAGTCAGTTGATAGGTTTGGGGAAACCAAGGTCTATTCAATTGTAGATGTTTTTCCAGTTGTTTTATTAAGTCTTGTACCAAGATCCAAGGGGGTGAGGAAGCATGTCAAGAATGCTGGATCAATGATAATGTTGGTCAGTTCAATTGACTTGTGATCCTGAGGTGATACTGTATCCCACATCGGATTGTGGAGGTTGAAATCTCCAGCCAAAATTTTTGAGTCTTCACAACTGTTCAGAACCACCTTTAGTTGTTTCACATCAAAATTTCCTGTAGAACTGTTAAAATAGTTGACAATGCTTACCCAATTTTCCTTGAACTTTACTGTAATAGATCCGATTTCATTTCTTCCTGGTACACGCGGCTGCACAACATGGGCAAGGCAATCTTTAACCAAGGTTATGAGCCCACCCCCAGTTCCCTGGTCCCTGTCCCACCTTTCTGCAGTATATGCTCGAAACTTTGGTGTAGATTTTTCTGCAGTAAGGAATGTTTCTTGTAGCAATACTAAATCTGGTTGTAGCCTGAGGATGAGATTACGGAGCTCAATTACCTTTGTCCTTCCCAAACCCTGTGTATTTAGCTGCAGGACCTTCATATTGCATGGGTGCTTCTTCCTATTTTCCTTTGGTCATTGTTTCTGGACATCTTTTCTTATCCTTTACCTTTGTTTCCTAGTCTTGGCCGCTTATAGCCATTTCCTACTCTTCCTTTATCTTCTGATTCTGATGTACTCACGACAATGTCTGTAACCCAATGTAGTTAACCTCTGTCCAAATGTTATATCATTTAATGCTAATGAACAGAGTCCAAGAAGGTTAAAGAGGCTAGCTTCGCCTTTGCTTTGAAAAGAATTAGAGAATTAAACAATATGTAGTTTTACTTGATTTCGTATATAAACTATTGTTTTAAATTGTTTTAGAATAATTTTACTACTGATGATGGTCACTGCATTGTGACCGAAATGTCTTGTATTTTGTGTGAAATTCTATGACTGTTTGCGAAACACTGTCTATTAAAAGGATTTTATCCCTATTTGAATTTTTTTATCGTTAAGTAATAACTTAAATTTTTCTGCAACAAGAGGGAAGCTTTCAAAACAGAGCATCAAATTTGCAAATTTAATCCCCAGAATGAAGGAAGGCTAGGGGGTCCAACACTTAGTCCTCTATGGGTCAAAATTATTAGATTACGCCACAAAAGGGCGGAAAATGCAATTTTGATGTAAAATGATCTCTTTTTTTAGTCAGAATATTTAGTTCTGGTCAGAATGAGCTCTTTCCTCGTATTCGATGTTCACTTGTTCAATTCCGTCATCCCCAAGCATAAAAAGCAATAATAAAGACGAATCCGGAACCATCCTTCTCGGGAAAATAAGATATTTCGCATTTTAGATGCGTATATTATTAAAAATCCTTTTTTAGGTTTTTGGTTAATATTAGCTGGGGCTGCTCTTTACTTTCAACGTGTTACTACAAACTTTTTGGCTGCCCTCTCATAGTTCTTAAACACAAAAAACCGACCCCGTTTATTAATTTTGTAATAGATATTTCTCAAGGTTATGATCCCTGTGAAATACACAATTTTGCGGAAAGCCCACAGCTTTAAATTGTACTAAAAGGATACTGCCTTATCATTGGATTCGTTAATCTCAGATTTGGCCATGCCAAAATTATAATCACTTCAACAGTTTCTTAGAAAATGATCTAAACTTGAGTAGGTTCAGGGAAAATTCCTGTTTTCACATGTTTCTTGTGTATTTTTTAGTTATAAAAGAAATGCAGTGTAACTTTCAGAAAATCCAAGATTAAAGACGGATAAAGCTGAATATTATCTTATGAATCATAGCCAAATTGGTGTCTTACTTTGAAACGTTAAAACCAGAGCGTTGAAGAAAAAAAAAATAGTGAACACGAATATTAACTGTGTTTAGCTTTGGCTTTGGTTAAGGTTGCTTCCAGGAGTGTCAATTGTAGGAAGGAGGGGGGAAAGGGCTTTGACCCCTCAAGAGTTTCTGCGTTCCCCTTAGAATTTGAAAAATAACTTTTCTTGGGGTATTCATTGAAAATGGTTTTTTTCGGTACTTTCATTCAGAGAATTGAAAAAAACAGCAAAGCTACCTCTTCTAGATCTTGGACAATAAATCCCACTAATTTCTTGAATATTTCTGGGGGATTCATGAGAATTCATAAAATTAGACAGTATTGGCTAATCTTGCGCATGCTGTCTACAACGAAGTTTGAGTCTCTTGGATTTGAATGCCAAGAAAACGAATAAAGCAACTTAGTCGAGGTGAGTAAAATGGTGACCGGCGTTTACCCCCCCCCCCCGGTGAATACCTCGCCGGAAAATACCCCCGCAGAAAATACCCCCCCCCCTAGGAAAATACCCCCCGGAAGATACCCCCGCCGAAAATACACCCCGCAGAAAATACGCCCCGGAAAGTACCCCGCGGACAATACTCCCCATAAAATATCCCCCCGGAAAATACCCCCCGAAAAACACCCTCTATAAACTACCTCCCGCGTAAAATACCCTGCCCTAAATCCCTCCTTCCCTCCCTTCTTGGAAAATAAGGCTTTCCAAATTTGAGAATTTTGTTTGAGTTTTATTTTTTTAATTTCCGTAGGGGGATGGAATTTTGGTACTTGTGTATTATGCACCACTCACTCAAGTTTACGGTGTGTAAAATTCGAGAACACACCGTTTTTTTTGTTAGTTTCTTCGTTACTTTAGAAATAAATTTGCGCTATAGATTTGCAAACTATGGGGGGGGGAGGTAAGCATAGCGGGTCTGCATGCAAAATGTGTTTGGTACAACTATTCTGCATATTAGATAGATAGACAAATAAGTGTATTTTAAAGCCAAGTATACTGCCATGAACAAAGTAAAATAAAACAAATGAATATAGTGAATGGGGGGGTGTGTGTGTTTAACCTCCCGAAAAATGATCCCCCCCCCCACGGAAAGTAAACCCCGGGGCAAATACCCCGTCCTTGGAAAAAACCCTCCACCCATTTGGAAAGTAAGGTTTCTAAATTTGAAACTTTTATTTGAGTTCTTTTCTAGTTTTGTTGAAAAGTGTTGAAAAAATTTTTGTGGGAAACTTGTTAGGGGTCAAAAATTAGAACTTATATTTTTCCTTATTGTGGGTCAAAATCTATTGGCAGGCAGCCAACAATGGAGCAACAAACATTTTTTCCATAGTTTTTCCCTATTCTGCTGTTTTTCCTTTGGTTTCCTTATAATTACTATATAGTCCCAAATTACCGGGGGGCATGTCTCCCCCCTGTCCCCCTTGCCGGTGCCCATGGCCTCGTTAAGCCAAAAATGAGTAGAAATAAATTCAAATAATTTTTCAAAGCGTAAAACTACCACAAATCACCATAAATAAATGAATTGAACCCAAAACGAACAGAAATAACAATAAATAGCCTATTTAAACTCAAGATAACAGTAATTAGCATAAGTAGGGCTGACAACCCCCACACCTACTCAAAACCAAAAAGTAATTTGCACTTTACTGAAAACAAAATACATTTTAAATGTTTTCACTTTTTTGACTTCAACAAATAAATAAGTATTAAGACTATAAGGAATAGATATCACAACATGTATATCAAACTGAAAGTACACAGCTATGTTTTTTTTTTTTAAGTAATTTGCATATTATTTTATGTTCTGTAGAATACAGGGGTGTTAGTAGCCATAATCCTTGTACTTTTTGATCGTTTTGAGTTTGATTAGGCTATCTATTATAATTTCTGTCAGTTTTGGGTTTCATTTATGTGTTAATGGTGATTTGTGGTAGTTTTACACTTCGAAGATACGAAAAACAAACTCGTAGAATTTGACAACGCTTTTGTCCGTAAAAACTTAAACAATTTAGAATGTGTTGGTTCCCAAAGCCAACTATCTTTTCAAAGGATAGCCAAACCTTTTTAAACTTTTTGCTGCCATATGTTTCAGCTTAATTTTGATGATTGTTTGCCTAAATTGTTTTTCTTCTTCAATTTTTTTTTTCAATTTGGTACCTGCTACTGCCAAAAATTGCAGAAAATCATATGGAAACCTTTTCAACACAAATTGATTTGTTTTTTTTTTCTAAGTTTTTAAGACACTTCTGGTGTGTAAATTCCTCTTTTTCCCGTTCCTTAGCACTTTTCAACGAAACTAAAAAAACTCCAATAAAAGTTTCAAATTTAGAAACCTTACTCTCCAAATGGGGGGAGGGTATTTTCCGCAAGGAAATTTTCCAAGGACGTGGTATCTTCGACGGGGTTTACTTTCCGTGGGGGGGGGGCAATTTTCCGGGAGGTTAAACACTACCCCCGTCCCCCCATTCACTATAATCATTTGTGTTATTTTACTCTGTTCATGGCAGTATATTTGGCTTTAAAATACACTTATTTGTCTATCTAATATGCAGAACAATTGTACGAAACACACTCTGCATGCAGACGCGCTAGGCTTACCCCCCCCCCCCTGGTGTGCAAATCTATAGCGCAAATTTATTTCTAAAGTAATGAAGAAAGTAACGCAAAAACCGGGGTGTTCTCGAATTTTACACAGCGTAAACTTGAGTGAGTGGCGTATAATACACAAGCACCAAAATTCCTTCCCCCTACGGAAACAAAAATAAAACTCCAATAAAATTCTCAAATTTGGAAAGCCTTATTTTCCACGGGGGTGGTGGTGGTGGTAATTTTTCTTTTCTTTAGGGGGGGGGGTATTTTCCGTGGGGTTTTACTTCCAGGGGGTATTTTCCAGGGGGTATTTTCCGGGGACATTTTCCGCGTGGGGGGGGGTATTTTCCAGGGGAATTTTCCGGGGGGGGGGGTATTTTCCGTGGGGAGTTATTTTCCGTTCGTTTTCCAGGGGGGGTATTTTCAGGGGGGGGGTATTTTCTGTGGGGTTTTACTTCCAAGGGGTATTTTCCAGGGGGTATTTTCCGGGGACATTTTCCGCGTGGGGGGGGTATTTTACGGGGGGGTATTTTCCGTGGGGACTTATTTTCGCGGGGGTATTTTCCGGTTTTTTCCGGGGGGGTATTTTCCGCGGGGGGGGGGGGTATTTTCCGGGATGGTATTTTCCAGGGGGTTATTTTCTGCAGGGGGGTACTTTTCAGGGGGGTATTCGCCGGGGGAGTATTCGCCTAGAATCGAGTAAAATAAATGTAGTTACATCATACACCCCAATAAAATTGTTGAAAGTTTAAGTAGTGGTCTCCTAGCCATATCACTCCTAGATCTTGAAAATCTAATTTCATTGCCTTTCGAAACTGGCCTTTCTATTCTAGAGAAATAACTTTCTCCATTTTTCTAGAAATAGAGAAAGAGAAATGGTAATATACGTAACATAATGCAACTGACTTGATTCTATTGCTGTGTTCGTTTTAGTTAAGGGCAAAAGCAAACAATAAATTATAGGTTATATATATATATATATATATATATATATATATATATATATATATATATATATATATATATATATATATATATATATATATATATATATATATATATATATATATATATATATATATATATATATATATACATATATATATATATATATATATATATATATATATATATATATATATATATATATATATATATATATATATATATATATATATATATATATATATATATATATATATATATATATATATATATATATATATATATATATATATATATATATATATATATATATATATATATATATATATATATATATATTAACTTCTGCTATATTTGTGTCTTTTATATGCCATAAATGTACATTTTTTTTTTATTTAATACGTACCGATTGTGGACAAAACGAATTTCGGCTTCTTTCCATGTTGTTTGAGGGTTTGTCCAGTATCTTTCAGCTACGGACGCTAACCTTGGAAAAAGTTTTCCCATGACTGTTGCTTCATCTACCTATGAAAGTTTAATCATTTATTAAATAAAAGATTGCAATGCTTTGGGAGAACTTTACTTCATGGGTGCTTGAATCAGGAGGGGGGGGATGACTTTTCATCCTACACAGAGTTTGAAGGATGTAAATATTCACTGCCGTAAGTAAAAATTACTTCATTTCATTGCCAACTGATTCGCACTACTTTTCAAATTACACATACACAATTTTGATACCCTGGCAAGCGTAGTGTCTTTTAATTTGTCTCGATATTTGACCGTACATGGTTTATAAGAGTAATATGAGCTTATAGTGCCGAAATATTTTGGTAGTCGGAAGAAAAAAAAATGTTTATCCCCTTCTCCCTCCCTCGAAATAAATTTGAAGATGAGCTGGATGCACACAGTTTTTATCAAATTATCTCTACCCTTCTCAAAGTCAAAATTCATGGCATGATTGACCCCCTCCCCAGCACTCCTAAAAATGAACTAAAACTTGGGTACCTTCGATTTACTCAGGTACGCGTGTCGTTTCCAGTGTACACCATTGGGAAACTCTAAGAATTTTGACCTGACATATGATCTCTAAGAGCTCCTACTTGATTGGACAACCAAGACTAAATGTGGATGCCTTTTCTACTACAACCTACCTGTACGGCAATTGACAACTTACATAATTTAGGGCCATAGACCCTGGAGCTGTATGCTTGACAAGGGCGGATCCAGGATTTTTTTTCGGGGGGGGGGTTACTAATTTTTGACTCAGTTTTCGACTAATTTTACTGATTTTTGCCTAGGTTTTACTAATTTTCGACTTATTTTCGACTCGGTCAAAAATTTCGGGGGGGGGGGGGTTCAAACCGGGTAATCCCCCCCCTGGATATTGCCTTGATGCTTGATGTCAACTCTGGAGCCATACTTGTTAGACGTTTAGAGGATTCTGAACAAAATAACAGTCTCAGAATTAAGATTCAATATTATGGGGCTGGGTAATAAAAGAGGACACTGGAAGGAGGTTCGTTATACTCCATTCACTTTCGACCGTTAAAAAAAGTTTGGAGATTTCAACTTCTAGCAGAATGAGTCACTTTACAATTTTCTACGACCACTCCTTCCGTACAAAGTGGTCGAGAGAAAAAAGCGTATGTAAAAGCCTCTCTACCCTTTTTCAGGCCAATTTTGGGGAGAACATATTTTTCGCTATGTTTTTCCTTCTTTATATGGTCCCATTCGCCCATGAATTTAAATATATAAGCTAGGAGCTGGTCGTTTTTTCTCTTATTTTTTGGGTCTGTTTTTTAAGGGGGGGAGGGTGACCCGAAAAGATTTTTTGTACGATGGGTTCCTCTTGGCCCATTGAATTAAATTGCAAGTTCCAGACGTATCAGAAACGACCTTTTTCGAACTTTTTTCTGCCTCCCCTTCCACACAACCAAACGTTTGATCCTACTGACCAAGAGAAAGACCCCTGAAACTTTTGAGCTAATTCCACACCCAGGACCACACAAGCCCCCCCCCCCTCTATATGTGCACTGTGAAACCCATATGTAGACAATCGGCAATTGAATTATTTATGACCCTTTTTCCAGAGCCTGTGAAGGGAGGGTGATGTCAACCACCCAAAGCCATAATTATTGATTATGTTGACTGTTCTGAACAGCGTGGGTCTTTTAAAATTTTGATTGGACGTCTTGAGAGGTAAGGGGGGATGATTAGGGAAGAAGGACATAGGAGGGAGGCTGATTGCCTTCCAGTTACTTTCAAATCTTAGAAAGAGCCCTATAATTTTCAATTTTCAATTGAATGAGAGCAATAGCGCCACCTAAGTCCAGAGCGATAAGGCTTCTGTTTATTTTCACCAGGCCGCTTTATATTGAAGGAATTGTCGTAGAAACTTCTGAGTGGACTCACTAAATGAAAAATTCAAAGTTCTAGGGCACTTTTTAAGAATCAAAAGAGATTATAGGGCAACCAGCCCCTCAACTCTAACCCTTTTTACGCAAACGTCCCACCCCTTCAATCCCCGAAGATATCCAATCAAATTTTGCTCAATGTAGTTAAAAGGTCCAACAATTATGCCTCCGGGTATATTATACCCCTTTGGCCCCTGGGGAAAGGGCTGTAAATTATACAAGTTGAACTTTTTTATGTATAGGGTGCATCAGTAGGAAAGGGGATATGCTCGATCCTTGACTTCTAAAAAGGCTAATTGATTTTACTTGGGACTAAAAGACCAAAAATGATAATGGATACAACTTTCCCCTCTTTCCTTGAATACCGTTTGTTTGTTTTCTTTTGGGGGTGAGGAATAATATAATTTTGTACTTGGGGTAAGGGGGAAACTATATGTTCCCCTGGTCATCACAAACAGTAAAACCTACACTCTGGATTTTTTTTTTTTTTTTTTTTTTTACAGGCATGCTACGTAACAAGATATATTTTAACAAAATATTCCACGTTTAGATTAAGGTGCCTGTTTTACTTGGCTGGTGTCCCGATAGTAAGGTGTCCCCGCTGGTGTCCCGGTAGTAAGTTGAAACTGAATCATAATAAGTTGAATTTTTTGATTTATGGTAGAATTACTGGACATTATCCATGGATTAATAGTATAGAAGTAGGGCACCATACTATTGTAAGATCTACTAGTACTAGATACCTTGGCGTTATAATTGATGAAAGCCTTAGTTTTAAAGACCATATTGCATCTGTTAACAGCAAATTGTCTCGTAATATTGGTATTATGCGTAAACTTAGGTATCTTTTTCCGTGTGAAATTCTGAGAATGTTGTATTTTTCTATGGTTCACCCATATCTCATTTACTGTTGTATGGTTTGGTCGAAAACATTCGTAACTCACCTCCATCCGCTCTGTGTAACACAGAATATGGCAATTAGAGTTCTTTATGGTAATCAAATTGACCTATCTGTATCGGTGAGGCATCTTTACCGCGAGTATAAAATTCTACCGTTAGCAGGAATATGTGTATTCTATAATGCTCTGTATGTTTAAATATTTAGCTTCGGAGTTACCATCATGTTTTTCTGGAATGTTTAGTCTTGCGTCTACTACTCACGATCATTTGACACGATCTTCTCAGTTGGTGCGAAGACCAGCTATGGTCACGTCTAGGTCTAGGTTTTCAATTCGCCATGTTGTTCCGTTAGTTTGGGAGAGTTTGCCAGAGGATTTGAGGAATGATGGGGGTTTGCAGGATTTTCGTAAGTCGCTAAAGAACCATTGTTTTGATGTGTATATTTTGAATGGATTATTCCACGCCACTTAAGTTTTGTTTTTGAGGAGGGTTTAGTTGCAGCTGAATATGATTATAATTATTATAATTTTGTTGGGTGTTGTTTGGAGGTTCGTTGGTTTTCGGGTCCGGTAAGTTGAGCTCTAATTATTATTTTTTTTTTTTTCTATTTCTTTTTTTTTTTTTTTTTTTTGGTTTCTTTGTTTTTTGATTTATTAGGTGGGTTTTCTCCCGCACAAGCATTGCTTCAGGGAATCGATTATGTATATATTTTTTTTTTTTAAATAAACCCATTGTTACTTAAAAAGGGAGGTGATAAGAGTTGCGATCGTCAGTTTACAGCAGTATAATTACCTCACTTAAAGTCGCTTTAGTTCCTGAGGAATAGGTTTTTAATCATACAAAAATAACATCCATTCATTTTCGCACGAAACATATATTAAAAACATGAGACATATTAGGAAAGTTTTACTGTTTCAATTTCGCATTTATCAACCATTCCCTGTTGCAATATGCTATTAAGCATTGTATACTGCAACCAAGTAACTTTGTAACGGTCAATATATTTCAAATTAAAATTCGGCAAATAACAAAGGAAGCATGCGTTTAGAACCATTACAAAGAAACGTAGAAAAAAGGAAAACATTTCAGACTTTAGCTTATTCCTGCTTTGCTTATTAAAAAACTAATTTTATTTCCAAACAGCTTGTGTCTTCTGTTTAACGAAGTAGGCTATTTAGGAAACATTTGTAGATTGTTAAGTAAAAAAAAAATTCCAACTGTAAGTAAAGATCAACAAATAATTAAAACGAATAAAAATTATTCCGCATATGATGGGGGGCTGCCCCCTTTTCAATCCTCGCACTTTGCGGTTAAGTCATAAAGTTTTTAAAAGTAGACCTACTTCTTATTCAACTTCAACGGGCCTTTTGTTTGAGCAGTCTTTCATAAGGAATTGTGACAAAAAGTCGAACTCTAGCGTAAGAAATGACGGTCAAGAAAGGGGCAGCCCCCCATACATGGAATAATTTCTATTCGTTTTAAGTTTTAATATTGTTCCTAACTTTCAGTCGACAAAGTTTGTTCTTTAGTTTAATTTCTGAAGGTTTCGAATCATGCCTGAAAATCCCTTTCCTCCCCCTGTGTAAAATTTTCCGTGGGAAACTCTCAATGCGCCCCCCCCCCCCGCATAAAATAACCTCCACAAAAATTCCTTATATATTCCAATAACATATACCATATGTAAAGAATGGACAAAATGTGTAACTTACATCCCTTTTCCCAGTGACTAAGGGGGGTCATATAATCCCCAAAGGGATAGTTATTGAACCTTTTAACTATGCTGAATCAAACGGCTAGTTCAAATTTTGATCCGATATCTTTGGGATGGGGCCTAGTTGCCCTCCATTCTTTTCGGTAACTTAAAAAGGACACTAGAACATATGATGTCTGAACAAATGAGCTGTCTTCCAACTTTCTAGGATCAATGGTTCGATATGATCACCCCGGGAAGAAAATGCAAAAAATTAAGTAAATAAAATAAAATAAATACCCATCCATGATATTTCTTCTGAAGAAAAAAAAAATGCGAAACTCCACATTTTTGTATGCAGGAGCTTAAAACCTCTGCAGTACAATTCTCTGACGTATAGAATCTGATGTTGTGATTTTCATTAATATCACTTGACCGTTCTGGGGGGTTTCCCCCCTTTTTTTTAAAATTGGACGCTTTTTTTCTCAGGCTCGTAACTTTTAATGGGTAAGATGTCACTGAATTTACTTTATATATTTGAAATCAGCATAAGAATTCTATTCTTTTGATAAATCTATTGTTGTCAGAATTCCGTTATTTTTCGTTTCGGTTATAATAGAACCGAGTCGCTCCTTACTTACAGTTTGTTGCCACGAACTGCTTAGTCTTCGGCAATTTCTTCGATTACAAAATAAAGAAACAAAGCGACATCAAATTTAACTAAATATCTTGTCTAGTTATTCTCTGACGATGACGATTATGACGATAGAAGTAAATGAAGAGATAGCAAAATTGCAGGCACACACTTATTTCATGAAGGAGGGAAGTTTTGGGGCCAGCGCCCCCTCCATAAAATAAAAAGATTTATACCATTTTGTTTCTATAGCCTACTTTTTTTAGTTCTGATATGCCTATTGATTTTCCTATGTTTTTTTTTTCGAATCAATCCCATTAAGCAAATTCCTGCGAATGTGCCTGCAGGTATTGCTTTTCAAACAGTTCGTGGTAACGAGCAGTAAGTAAGAAGCGACCCGGCTCAATAGTAACCGAAAGTCTAAAAAACGAAATTTTGATACCAATAGATACATAAAAAAAACTCAGATTTTTATGCTGATTTCGAATATATAAGTTTCATCAAGTTTAGTCTAACTCATCAAAAGTAACGCGCTTGAGAATTTTCCCTATTTTCGAAAAAAGGGGAAAACAACCCCTAAAAGTCATAGAACTTTAATGAAAGTTACGCCATCAGATTCAGCGTATCAGAGAACCCTACAATAGAAGTTTCAACCTTCTATCTGCAAAAATGTTGAATTTTCTAGTTTTGCCAGAAGCAAGATCACGGATGCGTGTTTATTTCTTTGTTTTTTTTTCCCCCAGGGGTGATCATATCGATCTACTAGTCCTAGAATGTCGTGAGAGGGCTCATTCGAAAGGAAATTGTAACTTTTAGTGCCCTTTTTAAGTGACCAAAAATTGGAGGGCAAGTTGACCCCCTCCCACGCTCATTTTTTTCCCGAAGTCACCCAATCAAAATTTTGAGACAAACAATTTTGTTCAGCATTGTCGAAAATCTAATAAATATGTATTTGAGGATGACTTAATCCCCCACAGTTTCCGCGGGAAGGGCTGCAAGTTATGAACTTTGACCATTGTTTACATATAGTATTGGTTAATGGGAAGCATACAGACGTTTTCAGGAGGGTTTTCCCCGGGGGGGGGGGGGTGGTTAGGAGGAGGGGTTTACGGGGTAGAATCTCTCCATGGAGGATGTTTCCTTGGGGGAAGAAACATTTCTATGAAGGGGGACTGGATTTCACAGCATTATTTAAAAAAGATCAGAAATTAAATAAAAAAAAAACAAGTTTTTTTGCAACTGAAAGTAAGGAGCAACATTAAAACTTAGAACGAACAAAATTATTACGCAAATGAGGAGGTTCACTCCCAAGTCAATACCTCGCTCTTTACGCTAAAGTTTTTTTTAGTACTTTCAAAAGAGCTATGTATTCTAATTAACCAGCCTTTTTGATTCAGGGGTTTGTGATTCGAACTAAATTCGAACTTTAGCGTACAGGGCGAGGTATTGACTAAGGGACAAACTCCCTAATATACGTAATAAAAACATGCGAATATAGAAGTTCGTTACGTAAGTTAATTCGTAAGTTACGTCAGAACAATATTTCGAGAAAGCCATTTAGCCAAAAAAAAGTAAAAGTAATCGCGAAAGCCAAAAAAAGTAAAATTAATATGCTAATTTCGTTCTAATTATTCATGTACGGTGAGCCAAAATCAAAGCTGCATTAATTCAAAAACGTTCAAAAATTAAATCAAAAAACTAGTTTTTTTAACTGAAAGTAAGGAGCGACATTAAAACTTAATACGAACAGAAATTATTCTGTATATGAAAGGAGATGTCCCCTCCTCAGTGCCTCGCTCTTTACGCTAAAGTTTGACTCTGTTTCACAACTTTATTTTTATAAAACAATAAAAAACTTTAGCGTTAAGAGCGGGGCGCTGATGAGGGGGCAGCACCTTTCATATACGGAATAATTTCTGTTCGTTCTAAGTTTTAATGTCGCTCCTTATTTTCAGTTAAAAAAAAAACTCGTTTTTTTATCTAATTCACTAAAAGACTTGAAAAATCTCCTAAGAAAATAAACAACAATATTTAAACTTAAAATGAACAGAGGTTAACTTAGTAGGCTGCGACCCTCTCAGCCGTCATTTCTTCACGGTAGAAGTTGACTATTGCTTTACTGAAAAAAATTATAAAGCTCAGTGTAAGTAGCCAAGGGGTGCCTGTAAATATTAATTAAAAAAGTTTTTCCGAAGGAAGTAAAGGGCGAAATTGAAACTTAAAACGAACAAAAACTATTACTTCACAGCCTATCTAACATATATAAAAATAAAACTAGCGCAAATGAATCAACTAGTGATCTTTCCTATGTTTCTAGGATTACAGAAAACTAGCGCTTTACTGAAAACGCAAAACAATATAGGAGTTTTGGTACGGACAAGTAAACTTTTTAAGGACACTTTTAACAGTATAAAAGTAAAGTATTTTTAGATTGTTGCTTTATTTATTTTTATTTTTTTTCGTTTAATTTGGCATCACTTCTGCACAATGAGCTCAGTTCAATGATTGACTGTCGTTTTGGATCTGAAAAGGGCATTTCATGATTATTTTGTAGACAAGTTCGAACAGAAGGGATCTTGTTAGTATTAAGACTACAAAATCACTTTAGAATTTGCATCACAACTTGAAATTCTCCGTTTTATAGAGAGAAGTAACTGGATATCCAGAATTCATGTTACGGTTTATTTGTTCTTCATTTCAAGCAATACTAGGTGAGACCAAGATGTTACCTGATAAATCGATCCATTATCTTTGTATGATGTTTAATGATTTTGCACTTCGGAAGATAATGTTTATTTTTATGCCTAGGTTTTTAAGATAATTTTAATTGTATACTGAAAGTTTCTGATATTAGAGCTCGTGTAAGACTATGAAAAAAGTTATAGATCTCTTTTTATACTTGGCTTTTATGTTTTCAGTAAAGGGCTAGTTTTCTATAATCCTACCAACATAGGAAAATACTACCAGTTTCTTTTTTAAATAAACAGGTTTTTTTTAATAAAAGTGCCATTTTTGAGGATTTTCTGGCTTTTATTCAAAATTTCTAGAAATTTGTCTTTAATATAACATTTTACTACTAAGAATAATCGAAATAGAATGACCACAGAATAAATGCACCACTCCTGAGTCTGCTACAAATGGCAATTTTTCTCAGTAGAATTTTTTTTTAACACATTATGACTTTTGGTTACTATGGGCTGTGGTTCGCTCTTTGCTATATTGCATCTATCGCTGCAACCATGTATTGTCTTGATAGCACTAAAGTAAAATGCGATAAAAAAAAAATCCGTTGTTTTATGTCATTTCCGTACTAACTTTCGGAAATGACAGTAAATCGAAATGAAAAGTACAGCATTGGAATCACAACGGTCAAAAGCTGTTAGCCAGAGGTTTGCAGCCCCCTCCCCCTTTCTAAACCCGAAACTCATATTATAGCCTGTCTATCTTTGATGTGCTTTCTTTTACCGTGTTGTTTTTAGCAAATCAAACAGTTCGTGATTACGAACTGTAAGTAAGTCCCGACCATGCTCAATAGTAACCGAAACTCTAAAAACGAAATTCTGATACCAATAGATGCATCAAAAGAATCAAATTTTTATGCTGATTTCGAATATATAAGTTTCATCAAGTTTAGTCTTACCCATAAAAAGTAACACGCCTGAGAAAATTTGTCTTATTTTCCAAAAAAGGTGGAAACAACCCCTAAAGTCATAGAACTTTAATGAAACTTACACCATTAAATTCACCGTATCAGAGAACCCTACTATAGAAGTTTCAAGCTCCTTTCTGCAAAAATATGGAATTTTCTATTTTTTGCCAGTGTAAGAAGTGTCCTTCTAATTTTAGATTTAATATCAAGTTGCTATGAATTTGGTAGAATCCGGCTTAAGCCAATGTTCTTTCAGAGTATATTTCTGATGAACTAATTTTGTAACCCTTTCCCTTTTTAACACAATTTCCTTATTTTGCAATACAAACCCTTTCTAAGAAGGGTTGAATTTAGATACGTTTGTTTGACAGAACATATCCTTTTATATAGCGTGAGACTGACGAGAGAAGTCAGTTGGGGTTTATGGCTTTGCTCAAGCTTTTCGTATGCATGTAGAATGTAAGTCTAATGTGTTCCTTGCTCTTTCTTAATTTTATTATGTTAAAATCCTAGTAAATGGGTATATATCCCATTCTTTAATATTATTCTTAGATTCTCTTAAGCAGGAACATATTAGTCTTAATATATTAGTTATAAGCTTGCGTAAAAGTTTTTAAAGATTTTATTATGCTGATATCTTCGAATAACTACAGAAAACTATTATAGTCGTCCCACTCAATTGCGCT
>NC_142807.1:30822257-30913217 GCF_049724085.1 Artemia sp. Qi Xiang Cuo
ATGTAAGTTTTCGTGTGCATGTGTAAGTTTTGTGTGTTTGTGTGTGTGTATTTTTTTGTGTGTGTGTGTGTAAGTTTTGGCGTGTGTGTGTGTAAGTTTTCGTGTGTGTGCGTAAGTTTTCGTGTGTGTGTGTGTGTAAGTTTTCGTGTGTGTGCGTAAGTTTTTTTGCGTGTGTGTGTGTGTGTGTGTGTTTTCGTGTGTGTGTGTAAGTTTTTGTGTGTTTGTGTGTGTAATTTTTTGCGTGTGTGTGTAAGTTTTTGTGTGTGTGTGTGTGTCAGTGTTTGTGTGTGTAAGTTTTTGTGTGTGTGTGTGTAAGTTTTTGCGTGTGTGTGTAAGTTTTTGTGTGTGTGTGTGTGTAAGTTTTTGTGTGTCTTAGATTGTGTGTGTGTCAGTTTCGACGTGTGTGTGTAAGTTTTAGTGTGTTTGTGTGTGAATTTTTGTGTGCATGTAAGTTTTAGTGTGATTGTATAAGTTTTTTTGTTTGTGTGTGTGAGTTTTTGTGTGTGTGTGTAAGTTTTTGCGTGTGTGTGTTAGTTTTGGCGTGTGTGTGTGTGCGTATGTTTTTGTGTGTGTGTGTAAGTTTTTGTGCGTGTGTGTAAGTTTTTGTGTGTGTGTAAGTTTTTGTGTTCATGTAAGTTTTTGTGTGCATGTAAGTTTTTGCGTGTTGGTGTAAGTTTTGTGTGTGTGCGTGTAAGTTTTTGCGTGTCTAAGATTTTGGGTGTGGATATAAGTTTTTTGTGTGTTTGTTTTATTTTGTGTGTGTGTGTGTGTAAGTTTTTGTGTGTGTTATTATTGTGTTTTTTTTTTTGTGATTTTTTGTGTGTGTGTTTTTGTGTTTGTGTCTAAGTGTGCGTGTGTGTTAGTTTTGGCGTGTGTGTGTAAGTTTTAGTGTGTGTGTGTGTAAGTTTGTGTGTGTGTGTGTGTGTGTATGTGAGTTTTTGTGCGTTTGTGTGTGAGTTTTTTTGTGTTCATGTGTGAGTTTTTGTGTGTGTGTGTGTGTAAGTTTTTGTGTGTGTGTAAGTTTTGGCGTGTGTGTGGCAGTTTTCGTGTGTGTGTGTGAGTGTGTAAGTTTTGTGTGTGTGTGTGTGTGTGTGTAAGTTTTTGTGTGCATGTAAGTTTTTGTGTGCATGTAAGTTTTCGTGTGCATGTGTTAGTTTTTGTGTGTGTGTGTGTGTGTGTGTTAGTTTTTGTGTGTGTGTGTGTGTAAGTTTTGGCGTGTGTGCGTAAGTTTTCGTGTGTGTGTGTGTAATTTTTTGTGTGCATGTGTAAGTTTGTGTGTGTGTAAGTTTTGTGGTGTGTGTGTGTAATTTTTCGTGTGTGTGTGTTTAAGTTTTGTGTGTGTGTGTGTGTGTAAGTTTTTGTGCATGTGTGTGTGAGTTTTTTTTGTGTTCATGTGTAAGTTTTTGTGTATGTGTGTGTGTGTGTAAGTTTTTGTGTGTGTGTGTAAGTTTTGGCGTGTGTGTGTGAGTTTTCGTGTGTGTGTGTGTGTAAGTTTTTTTGTGCATGTAAGTTTTTTTGTGCATGTAAGTTTTCGTGTGCTTGTGTTAGTTTTTGTGTGTGTGTGTGTGTGTGTTAGTTTTTTTGTGTGTAAGTTTTGGCTTGTGTGTGTAAGTTTTTGTGTGTGTGTGTGTGTAAGTTTTGTGTGTGTGTGTGTGTGTGTGTGTGTGTGTGCAAGTTTTTGTGTGTGTGTGTTTGTGTTTTTTTTTTGTTTTTTTGTATTTTTTTGTTTTTGTGTTTGTGTGTGTAAGTTTTTGTGTGTGTGTGTAAGTTTTGGAGTGTGTGTGTGAGTTTTCGTGTGTGTGTGTGTGTGTGTGTAAGTTTTTGTGTGCATGTAAGTTTTTGTGTGCATGTTAGTTTTTGCGTGTGGTTCTAAGTTTTTTTGTGTGTGTGTGTAAGTTTTTGTGTGTCTAAGCTTTTGTGTGTGGTTGTTAGTTTTTGTTTGTGTGTGTGTTAGTTTGTGTGTGTGTGTGTGTGTGTGTGTGTGTATTTTTTTTTGTGTTCAAGTTTTTTTTTGTGTGTTGGTATGTAAGTTTGTGTGTGTGTGTGTGTGTGTGTGTGTGTATTTGTGTTGTTTTGTATTTGTTTTCGGGTGTGTTTTATTTTTCTTGTTTTTGTTTTTTCTTTTTGTTTGTTTTTGTGTGTGTTAGTTTTTGTGTGTGTGTGTGTTTGTGTTTTTTTGTGTTCCTGTGTAAGTTTTTGTGTGTGTGTGTGTGTGTGTGTAATTTTTTGTGTGTGTGTAAGTTTTAGCGAGTGTGTGTGATTTATCGATTGTGTGTGTGTGTGTAAGTTTTTTGTGTGTGTGTGTGTGTAAGTTTTTGTGTGCATGTAAGTTTTTATCTGAATGTAAGTTTTCGTGTGCATGTGTAAGTTTTTGTGTGTGTGTGTGTGTGTAAGTTTTTGTGTGTGTGTGTGTAAGTTTTGGCGTGTGTGTGTTAGTTTTCGTGTGTGTGTGTAAGTTTTCGTGTGTGTGTGTAAGTTTTCGTGTGTTTGTGTTAGTTTTAGTGTTTGTGTGTAAGTTTTTGTGTGTGTATAAGTTTTTGTGTGCATGTATGGGGACCGGGGGAGGACCTTTGGGGCCCAGGGAGGGCGTTTGGGGATCCGGGGGCCCTTGAGGATTGAGTGGTCTTTTGGGAGCCCGGGGGCCCTTGAGGATTGGGTGGTCTTTTGGGAGCCCAGTGGACCTTTGGGGACCGGGGGAGGACCTTTGGGGGCCCGGGAGACCCTTGGGGGCCGGTTGGCCCTTTTGGAGCCAGGGGAACCTTTGGGGATTGGGGGAGGGCCTTTGGGGGTCTGAGGAGGGCGTGTGGGGGATAACATTTCGAACTTTTTACTTTTTAGTTTACTTTTTTTTTGCGGCGCATCCCTGCGGCGCATCCTGCGGCGCTTTCCTGCGGTGCCTCCCTGCGGCGCATCCCCTGCGGCGCTTTCCTGACCCGCGGCGCATCCCTGCGGCACATCCTGAGGCGCTTTCCTGGCCCACGGCGCATCCCGGCGGCGCTTCTCTGGTCCGGGGGACCTTGGGGGGCGGGGGGAGGGCGTTGGGGCCCCAGGGAGGGCCTTGGGGGCACAGGGAGGGCCTTGGGGGGTCCGGGGGGCAGTGGGGGGCCGGGGGGCCATTGGGGGACCGGTGGTGGGCCTTTGGGACCCCTTTGGTCCTTTGGGAGCTCAATGGGCCTTTGGGGGGCCCGGGGATGGCCTTTGGGGGTCTGGGTGGGCCTTTGGGGGCGCCGGTGGCCCTTTGGGAGCTTGGGGGGCCTTTGAGGACCGGCGGCTTCCTTCGGGGTTGGGGTAGGAGGATTGGAACCCTTTGGGGTTGGGTTAGAGGACCTCACAACACTGTTCAAATGAAACTTGTGTATTATAACGACCACAGAGTTTCACCATTAAATTCTCTTCTAAAATCTCTTCAAAAATCATCTTTTAAAATGTCTCTAACTGTTTCGCCGAAATAGTTCCATAACCTGTCTAAAACAGTTTCGCCCAAATAATCCCTAAACGTAATTCAGCGTGTTCCTTTCGTTTTTGGCATCTCTGCGCTAATGCATTTCAAATTAATAAGAAACCTGATTCCCGCGCTAAAACAATTCATCGCTAAGATGTTTCTTGGAGAATTGTTTCCATGGCCTTTGGCTATTACTATCCTTTGGATTTCGACCAAAAGAGTTGTTTCCGAGGCAAAGACATTAATGACTTGGATCTATTCCTGGAGAATCGTTTCTATGCGAAAATTTTTAAAGTCTGACAGATGATGTCATTGGTTGATTGATCTGTCAAGAAAGGGGAATTAATTTGTTGTTTCTAAGGGGAATTATTGATTCACGATAGGTGAATTGTGGTCGACAGCACAGGTGTTCCAAATTCCGGGAAACTCATAACATTTGGCTTGAACAACAATAACAAATACTATTTCTGGATCATAACATTCGCTGAGAGCGTGCACTTACAACAACAACAACAAATAAATGCTGTTTCCTATTTCTGGACACCTTGACATTCGCCTCGAGCGTGCACTTACAACAACAACAACAAATAAATCGACCTTGGAAAAAGAGGTCATTGACCCCATTAACCACGTGTTCTCCGTAATGACTCTATTCCCATATATGGACTCCCGCTCGGAGTCAATAAGGCCCTTCTACTCATATATAACAATTACGAATCCAGAAATTCCTTGGAACAAATTCTGAAGGCTCTATCCACTAGAAAAACCGCATCCACTCGTTTCGCCGACATAGGGTGGCACGAAGGAAAATTCAAATACCTATCATTTTGCGTAGGTTTTCTTTAAATCGAGAAAAGTAAGTGGATATCCCTTTTAATTATTAAAATATATAGAAAAGGCAATTTGTTATTTTCCTTACGCTCGACTGTAAATTTAATATTATTATCAAAACTATTTAAATATTTACAAAATAGGTCTATGGAGTCCAACCCATGTTTCCAAACGCAGACTACATCATCCATGAAACTACCCCAGAAGCAAGGAAATTCTGGGAAAATTCTGGAAATTCTGAAAGAAGCAAGGAATTCAAGCTGAAGACATTAAATTTCTGGAAAATAATTTGTGCGTTTTGCTATACCCCCCCCCCCCCCCAAAAAAGAAAGAAAGAAAGGACTGGAATGTTTCACTCACCTGCTCAGACCAAAGAGCTGCCTCTCCTCCAAGTATTAAAGATCTGTTTGTGACCGTCGTACCTAGAATCAAAAAGGTTCACATAAGCTGACTCAATAACCAGTGGTATATAGTACATGAGAGAAAGACTATGCATAATGGAATTTAATCACAACACTTTTAAGATAAAGCAAAAGATTTGCATTTTGAATTTCATTTAGAGATATGAACTTACAGTCAAAGTCGTGTCTTAAGGAAGTTGTGTGCCAACAGAATGAAATAGTTTGTTAACTGGTGTTTTTCTCTTTGCTTAATAGTAACTTCAATCTAATTAAGGATCTAATGCTAAAAAAAAATTAATATTCATATTAAAATTAATTAATATTAAAAATTAATAATAATTTAATTTAATAATAAATTAAAAATTGTATCCTAGATTTTATTTCTTCGGGCTCATCATTAAAAAGTTTAGACTCTTAACATGTCGTTATACAGAAGCTTGTTTCGTTGGGGTGAGCAACTTGAAAAGAATTACTAACATTCGGCAAAGTATTTGCCAAATTATTGCCGAATTATAACATTCGGCAATTATTCGGCAAATTATTTGGAAAATAAAGGAAAAAAATATCTTCTTCGAAAAAAAGTTCGGTACTTCCTTGTTACTAGTATAGGCTACACTCGAGAATTTGTATCACGAATCTGATACAATAACCGGTTTTCGTGGTACCTAGACAATACCAGACAATTTGCTTCGGCTCGGAGGGAAACTACATTGTAGCTATTTTTAATTGAATAAAAAAAAACAAGTTTTTTAACTGAAAGTAAAGAACGACGTTAAAACGTATGACGAACAGAAATTATTCCTTATATGAAAGAGGCTCTCCTCTCCTTAGCGCCTCGCTCTTTACGTTAAAGTTTTTTATTGTTTAAAAAAATAGAGTTGTGAGAAATTCATACTTTAACGTAAAGAGGTTGGCGTTGAAGAGGGGACAGCCCCTTTCATATACGGAATAATTTCTCTTCGTTTTAAGTTTTAACAACGTTCCTTACTTTCAGTTAAAAAAAAACTTTTTTTTTATTTTACTTTTTAACGTTTTTGAATTAATGCAGGTTTTGATTTTGGCTCACCGTACATGAATAATTACAACAAAATTTTCATATTAATTTTTGTTTTATTTGGTTAAATGGCTTTCTCGAAATTTGTCTAATTTTATTTACGAACGTTTTTATTAGTAATAAATATATGTAACTTACGAATTAACTTACGTAACGAATTTCTATATTCATATACTTTTAATACGCATATTAGGGGGTTCGCCCCCTAGTCAATACCTTGCTCATTAAGCTAAAGTTCGAATTTTGTTCCAATTCTTTAAAAATTACCCCTTAATCACAAAGGCCGTTAATTAGAATAAATAGCTGTTATGAAAGTACTAAAAAGTCTTTTGTTTAACGAGTGAGGTGTTGACTAGAGGGCGAACCCAATCATATACGTAATATTTTCTGTTCGTTTTAAGTTTTGATGTTGCTCCTTACTTTCAATTGAAAAACTTGTTTTTTTATTTGATTTCTGATCTTTTTATTAAATAATGCTGGGAAATCTGGCACCCCGTTCATAGCAATGTCCCTTCCCCCCTGAAAACGTCTGCATACTTCCCAATAACCAATACTATATGTTAACATTGGGTAAAGTTCATAACTTTCAGCCCTCTCCCTGGGGACTTTGGGGGATTAAGTCATCCTAAAAGACATAGCTATCATATTTTCGACCATGCTGAACAAAATGGCTATCTCAAAATTTTGATCGGGTGACTTTGGGAAAAAATGTGCGTGGGAGGGGGCCTAGTTACCCTCCAATTTTTTTTTCACTTAAAAAGGGCACTAGAACTTTTAATTTCCGTTCTAATGAGCCCTCCCACGATATTCTAGGACCACTAGGTCGATACGATCACCCTTGAAAAAAAAAACAACAAAAAACAAATAGGCTAAACACGCATCCTTGATCTTTCTTCTGGCAACAAAAATGCAAAATTCCACATTTTTGTAGATAGGAGCTTGAAAACTCAACACAGGGATTCTCTGATATGCTGAATATCATGGTGTGATTTTCATTAAGGTTCCATAATTTTTAGGGGGTCTTTCCCCCTTTTTTTGAAAATACGGCAAATTTTCTCAGGCACGTAACTTTTGATGGGTATGACTAAACTTGATGAAACTTATATATATAAAATCAGCATAAAAATCCGATTCTTTTGATGCATCTATTGATATCAAAATCCCGTTTTCTAGAGTTTCGGTTACCATTTAGCCGGGTCGCTCCTTACTTACAGTTCGTTACCACGAACTGTTTGCTTAAATATTTAGTTTGTATTTTGGTTAGGTTTGTTTAGGTTATGTATAATGCGCTCTGGCCCGCCCCCTTTCATATTGTAGTTTCTACAATTTTGTTACTAAACTATTATATTTTCATCATATTTTTGTGTATTTCATTATGATTAACCTAACCTTAATTCTTGAGTGTGTACTAGCTAACAAGGAAGTACCAAAAGTTCTACTAATACTAAAATAAAATCCGATGAAAAGCGAAGAAAAAATTTGTGTTGTGTCCAGAGCTGTGGGGAATGAAAATAAAAAAGCTTTTCTTCCTTGCTGACGCCGAGAAATGTTTTTCTTCGTTAATTAAATTTGTCCCTGAGTGCACTCGTACCTTTGATTAAATTCTTATTTAGTGAGTGCTTTTCTTGTCTTATAAACTCCTTATTTGGATAGTGTGAAACTTTAGCTGGTAAGCGAAAGTAATTCTTGGAAATAATTACGGGTGGTAAGTCAGTCATTTTATTTGATGTACTATATTTGAGTTCAATATAGTAATAGTGTTGTAGTTATGAAACTTGTCTTTAAGAAAGCTACAGGGATAATGATTACAGAAAACTTTCCCTTTCCTCAATATTTTTCTGAGGTTCTTCTCCTTAAAAAAAAGAAAGTGCCGGGTTTATACGGGTTTAAAACTGTATTTGTTTTCAATTTTCAGGTTCTCCGCACTTGGAACAACAGTTTGACATACCTTCCTTGAAGTTATATAGAAAAAAAAGCTTCCTTCTTTTTTCTCCCCATAATTGTAGCCTTTTGTCTCTCCTTCTTCAATCTTAGTAGTCATAAATAGTTGAGCCAGGGGTTGGGTTATGATGCAGTAATGTGAAATGCTTTTCAAGACTATGCACCTTTTTGTCAAACAGTTTCATGGTAACGAACTGTAAGTCAGGAGCGACCCGGCTGAATAGTAAACAAAACTCTAAAAAACTGAATTTCGATACCAATAGATACATTAAAAGAATCATATTTTAATGCTCATTTCAAATATATAAGTTTCATCAAGTTTAGTCCTACCCATCAAAAAATAAGCACCTGAGAAAATTTGCCTGATTTTCAAAAAAAAAGGGGAAACACCCCCCAAAGGTTATAGAACCTTAGTGAAAATCACACCATCAGATTCAGCGTGTCAGAGAACCCTACTGTAGGGATTTGAAGATTCATATCTGCAAAAATGTAGAATTTTGTATTTTTTGCCGGAATTTTTTTTTTTTTTTTTTTTTTTCCACGGGTGATCGTATCGACTCAGTGGTCCTAGAATATCGTAGAAGGGCTCATTCGAACGGAAATTAAAATTTCTAGTGCCCTTTTTAAGTGACAAAAAAGGGAGGGCAAGTAGGCCCCCTCCCACGCTAATTTTTTCCCAAAGTCACCCGATCAATATTTTGAGATAGCTATTTTGTTCAGTATAGTCAAAATATAATAATTTTGTCTTTTAGGATTACTCAATTCCCAAAGTTCCCGGGGGTAGGGCTGAAAGTATGAACTTTACCGAATGTTTACATATTGTATTGGTTATTGGGAGGTATACAGACGTTTTCAGGGGGGATTTTTTCTGGTAGTGGGGTGGGTGTGGATTGGGGGTTTTGTGGGAAGATCTTTCCATGGAGGAAGTTTTCATGGGGGAAGGGACATTGCTGTGAAGGAGGTGCCGGATTTCCCAGCATAATTTTAAAAAACATTCAGAAATTAAATAAGAAAGAAAATAAGTTTTTCAACTGAAAGTAAGGAGCAACATCAAAACTTAAAACGAATTGAAATTATTACGCATATGATTGGGTTCACCCCCTAGTCATTACCTCGCTCTTTACGCTAAATATTTTTTGGTACTTTAATAAGAGATATTTATTATAATTAACGGCCTTTGTGATTAAGAGGTCATTTTTGAAGAATTGGAACAAAATCCAAACTTTAGCGTAAAGAGCGAGGTATTGACTAGGGTGCGAACCCCTAATAAACGTATTAAAAATATATGAATATAGAAGTTCGTTACGTAAGCTAATTCGCAAGTTACGTATGTTCATTACTAATAAAAACGTTCGTAAATAAAATTAAACAGCTTCCGAGAAATCCATTTAACCAAATAAAAGTAAAATTAATATGCAAATATTGTTTTAATTATTCATGTACGGTGAGTCAAAATCAAAACCTGTATTAATTCAAAAATTTTCAAAAATTTAATAAAAAAACAAATTTTTTTAACTGAAAGTAAGGAGCGACATTGAAACTTAAAACGAAAAAAATTATTCCGTATATGAAAGGGGCTGTCTCCTCCTCAAATTCTCGCTCTTTACGCTAAAGTTTGACCCTCTTTCACAACTCTGTTTTTTTAACAATAAAAAACTTCAGCGTAATTAGCGAGTCGTTGAGGAGGAGACAGCCCCTTTCATATACTGAATAATTTCTGTTCGTTTTAAGTTTTAATGTCGCTCCTTACTTTCAGTTGAAAAAACATGTTTTTTTAAATTTAATTTTATAAAGGTCATCAATAAAAAATAATTCCTATGCCGATTCACTCTCTCCTACCAATTTGAACTCAGTCACTCCCTAAATGCAATCACGGTTTTGTCAATGCACTTTTTTCTATTCTTATGAAGATTTTCTTGGGACTTGACTTTTGTAAAACACTTTAATTGACATGTAAATTGTTTTACATAATGTGCATTTCAATTCAATAATTACTTTCATTGGTTACTGATAACTTCGCAATTGCATTTTCTGGTTACATAACTTTGTGCTAGAAGTATAATCTTTATCTTACTGATAGTGTTAGCCTAGGTGAAATTACTGTGCTTTTAGCGATTAAGGATACTGTGCTAACAAAATAAACGGTACAGTCGTCTTTGAACTTAAATGATATTTGTAGTAAAATAGCTTAGATGATTTACTTTCATTAAGTGTATATAGGATTATATCGTAGAATCACTCAGCAAAATAAAATCACCTGGTAAACGTTTTCAAAAAGTGTCTTGCAGAAGGACTTGTACTTACCCCCCCCCATGTTTTATACTAAATGCAAAAATGAGGATCAACATTTTTTTTTGCAAAAGCTTTGAATAAAAAAATTAAAATACTAAGAATATTATTCACGTGAATGGATGTAAATAAAATGTCCTTATTCCCAAAGCCCCCTAACCAGGGAATTACGCACGATATGAAAGTCCTTTTGACCCCCGCCTCTAAAAGAGTTTTCAATTACTGTGATGATTTTAGATTTTAGACATGTATATATATATATATATATATATATATATATATATATATATATATATATATATATATATATATATATATATATATATATATATATATATATATATATATATATATATATATATATATATGAATCTATATCTATATATATATATACTACTACTACTACTACTAACAACTCACCGCAGAACCAAGCCGCCTGAGGCAAACACAGCTACGCACGCTCCTCCTCCACCCCAATCTATTCAAAGCCTCCCTTTTTACACCCGCCCACGGAGTTCCCATTTCCTTTAAATCATTCTTTATGACGTCCTCCCACCCCAGACGGGGACGACCTGCTTTTCGTTTAGCCCTAGATGGTTGGCCGAAAAGAACAATTTTCGGCAATCTGTCATCCTTCATCCGCACAACTTGCCCTAACCGCCTCAACCTTTCTTTCATTATAGCCCTAGAGAGCGGTATTGAACCTCATTTTTTGTACTGCCTATTGTTTGAAAAACGTTCCGTCAGCCGGGTACCCAGAACAATCCTTAAGCAATTTCTCTGGAAAAAATCTAGCAAATCTTCATCCGCTTTTCGGAGCGTCCATGCTTCAGAGCCATATTTGACCACTGTCGTCACTGAAGCTTTTAATATTCTAATCTTGGTTTGCAAACTTATCTTCCTATTCTTCCAGACTTTTTTTAACTGTGAAAACTACCATGAGCCTTGGCTATTCTATTTTTAACATCTTCACTGCTCCCAGCATCTTTACTAATAATACTA
Source organism: Artemia sp. Qi Xiang Cuo (assembly GCF_049724085.1). Taxonomy (NCBI): domain Eukaryota; kingdom Metazoa; phylum Arthropoda; class Branchiopoda; order Anostraca; family Artemiidae; genus Artemia; species Artemia sp. Qi Xiang Cuo. The sequence continues at coordinate 30,833,218 of NC_142807.1, forward strand.
CCAAGGAAAGTGAATCTGCCCACCTGATCAATCTTTTCGTTACCCAACATCACCTTTTCATCTTCACTTATTCCTATCCTTAGTGACTTAGTCTTCCTAACATTAATTTTCAAACCAATTCTAGCACACTGAACTCGCAAAACCTCTAAAACTTCATTCATTTTGCTCAAACTTTCATCTAGGATGCTTAAATCATCAGCATAATCCAAGTCCAGGAGACTTTTTCCTCCCCATTTTATTCCGTGGTCTCCCATTGCCTTTCCTGTGCTCCTTAAAACAAAGTCCATCAAAATAATCCATATAAAGGGGGATAGAACACAACCCTGCTTAACTTCTGATTTAATACAAAACCAGCTGCTAACCTCATGTCCTACCTTAACCGCAGCAGTGTTATTCTCGTACATAGCACTAATCACTTTAATGTATTTTTCTGGTATACCACACAAGGATAAAACCTTTACTAAAGCTATTCTATCAACAGAATTGAACGCTTGCTCATAATCTATAGAACTGAGGACCAAAGGTGTTTGAAAACTCAGGCACTTCTCAATTATTATCCTAAGAGTGAAAATTTGGTCGATACATCCTCTACCTTTTCTAAAACCGCACTGCTCTTCTCTTAAAACTTTGTCTGCGGCATCTCTCAATCTAAAATTTATCATATTGCTATGCAATTTAATAACTACAGAGAACAGACTAATGCATTTATAATTACCACGATCGCTTTCACTACTTTTTTATAAGAGTGTCTAAATTAAGGTTTTCCTAAAATCGTTGGGTTTTTCTCCTTTTTCGAATATCATATTCATAATCTTCAATAACAGTAGAGTAGTACCTTATACTTCTACGAGACGTATAGGAATTCCCATGCTATTCTACGAGACGTGTAGGAATTACCATGCTATTTGCTTGAAGCTATAGGAAAAACATTTCCAGAGCATGTACTTATGGATTTGGATGGATTATGTTCCTTCCAATGTTATTGGGACCTCTACACGTGATTAAACACGTTTTGCTTGCCTTTCCTTGGTACCTTTCCAAACGAGCGGGGATTCCCCTCCGGCTCCTACACATTGCAAAAAAGCGAGCGGTATGAGCGTGGATTCCCCTTACAAAAAGCGATATATTTTTTCGGACAATTGCCTTAACGTGAGAGTAGTTTGATTAAGAATGTAACATGTCTAGAATTGTTTGATTGACATTTGCAAAAAAGGGGTAAGGGATTCGCGAATTGGACTATACAAACGATATTAATTGAATAATAGAGGAAAAAACAGAGCTAGATAGTATTTGTGAATTGGATTGTACGAAGGTGGAGAAAAAGGGTTAAAGTGATTAGCAGTTAAGGTAACCCTGAAGAGCATGTTAATTCATACCTTATTTATTATAAATTTGAGACAACATAAATCTATGAAAATGGTTAATGATAATAGAATGACATTGCAAGTTGACCTAGCTCTACCTCTCCGATATGTTCTGCATAATACACAAGTGGTGTTTGAACAGTGTTGTCAGTTCAAAATAGAGTCAAACGTTATAGTATACTAAAAGTTGATACTAAGAGAGATGTAGATGGCAAGAAAAGAATTTTAATAATTAAATTCAGAACAAAACTTAGAAATCCTTGCAAATCAAGTAGTAAGGTGTATGTGAGTACGAACAATCATGGATCATAAGCACCAACGACCCTAACCACCAGAGACATCAACCCCCAAAGGTCCCCTACTCTCAAACTCGAAGGGCCCCCCTCCAACTTTTTGGCCCCCCCCCCCCTCCCCATTTTTTTTATTTATTTTTTTAACATGATATATTTTTTTCAACTTTTTTTTTTACATGTCTTCGAATGAGATGAACCATACTTAAATTCAGTAGTGTTTTGTCGTGGTTTATCTTGTCACAGTTACATTCTCTTGATTATTTAAAGTTCATTTTGGATTTATTTCATTGAAATTCAAGAGTTAGAATATTTCAGTAGTGTTTTGTCATGGTTTACCTTGTCACAGTTACATTTTCATGATTTTTCAAAGTTCATTTTGAACTTCTTTCATTGAAATGTAAGAATTGGAATATTTCAGTAGTGTTTTATCTCGATTTTTCTTGTCAGAATTACATTCTCTTAATTTTTCAATGTTCATTGTGAATTTCTTTCATTGAAATACAAGAGTTGGAATATTTCAGTAGTGGGTTGTTACCCTTTACCTTGTCACAGTTATATTTTCTTGATTTTTGTTTCAAAGTTCATTTTGGATTTCTTTCGTTGAAATGCAAGAGTTGGAATATTTCAGTAGTGTTTTGTTGTGCTTTACCTTGTCACAGTTACATTCTCTTGATTTTTCAAAGTTCATTTTGATTTTCTTTCGTGAAATGCAAGAGTTTGAATATTTCAGTAGGGTTTTGTCGTGGTTTACTATTGTTGTGCTTTACCTTGTCACAGTTACATTCTCTTGATTTTTCAAAGTTCATTTTGATTTTCTTTCGTGAAATGAAAGAGTTGGAATATTTCAGTAGTGTTTTGTCGTGGTTTACCTTGTCACAGTTACATTCTCTTGATTTTTCAAAGTTCATTTTGGATTTTTACATTCTCTTGATTTTTCAAAGTTCATTTTGATTTTCTTTCGTGAAATGCAAGAGTTGGAATATTTCAATAGTGTTTTATCGTGGTTTACCTTGTCACAGTTACATTCTCATGATTTTCCAAAGCTCATTTTGGATTTCTTTCCTTGAAATGCAAGAGTTGGAATATTTCAGTAGTGTTTTGTCGTGGTTTACCTTGTCACAGTTACTTTCTCATGATTTTTCAAAGTTCGTTTTGAATTTATTTGGTGAAATGCAAGAGTTGGAATATTTCAATAGTGTTTTATCGTGGTTTACCTTGTCACAGTTACATTCTCATGATTTTCCAAAGCTCATTTTGGATTTCTTTCCTTGAAATGCAAGAGTTGGAATATTTCAGTAGTGTTTTGTCGTGGTTTACCTTGTCACTGTTACATTCTCAGGATTTTTCAAAGTTCATTTTGGATTTCTTTCCTTGAAATGCAAGAGTTGGAATATTTCAGTAGTGTTTTGTTGTGGTTTACCATATCACAGTTACATTCTCTTGATTTTTCAAAGTTCATTTTTGGATTTCTTTCGTTGAAATGCAAGAGTTGGAATATTTCAGTAGTGCTTTGTTATGGTTGGATTTCTTTCCCTGAAATGCAAGAGTTGGAATATTTCAGTAGTGTTTTGTCATAGTTTACTTTGTCACAGATACATTCTCTTGATTTTTCAAAGTTCATTTTGGATTTTTACATTCTCTTGATTTTTCAAAGTTCATTTTGAATTTTTTTAGTGAAATGCAAGAGTTGGAATATTTCAGTAGTGTTTTGTCGAGGTTTACCTTGTTACAGTTACATTCTCTTGATTTTTCGAGGTTCATTTTGAATTTATTTCGTGAAATGCAAGAGTTGGAATATTTCAATAGTGTTTTATCGTGATTTACCTAGTCACAGTTACATTCTCATGATTTTTTCAAAGCTCATTTTGGATTTCTTTCCTTGAAATGCAAGAATTGGAATATTTCAGTAGTGTTTTGTCGTGGTTTACTTTATCACTGTTACATTGTCAGGATTTTTCAAAGTTCATTTTGGATTTCTTTCTTTGAAACGCAAGAGTTGGAATATTTCAGTAGTGTTTTTTCGTGGTTTTCCGTGTCACAGTTACATTCTCTTGATTTTTCAAAGTTCATTTTTGGATTTCTTTCGTTGAAATGCAAGAGTTGGAATATTTCAGTAATGTTTTGTTATGGTTTACCCTGTCACAGTTACATTCTCTTGATATTTCAAAGTTCATTTCGGATTTCTTTCATTGAAATGCAAGAGTTGTAATATTTCAGTAGTGTTTTGTCGTGGTTTACCATGTCAGAGTTACATTTTCTTGATTTTTCAAAGTTCACTTTGAATTTCTTTCGTGAAATGTAAGAGTGGGAATATTTCAGTAGCGTTTTGTCTTGGTTTACCATTTTACAATTACATTTTCTTGATTTTTAAAACTTCATTTTGGATTTCTTTCGTGAATTGCAAGAGTTGGAATATTTCAATAGTGTTTTATCGTGGTTTACCTTGTCACACTTACATTCTCTTGATTTTTCAAAGTTCATTTTGGATTTCTTTCCTTGAAATACAAGAGTTGGAATATTTCAGTAGTGTTTTGTCGTGGTTTTCTTGTCACAGTTACATTCTATTGATTTTTCAAAGTTCATTTTGGATTTCTTTCCTTGAAATGCAAGAGTTGGAATATTTCAGTAGTGTTTTGTCGTGGTTTACCTTGTCATAGTTACAATTTCTTGATTTTTCAAAGTTCATTTTGGATTTTTACATTCTCTTGATTTTCCAAAGTTCATTTTGAATTTCTTTCGTGAAATGCAAGAGTTGGAATATTTCAGTAGTGTCTTGTTGTGGTTTACCTTGTCACCGTTACATTCTCTTGATTTTTCAAAGTTCATTTTGGATTTCTTTCGTTGAAATGCAAGAGTTGGAATATTTCAGTAGTGTTTTGTTGTGCTTTTCCTTGTCACAGTTACATTCTCTTGATTTTTCAAAGATCATTTTGAATTTCTTTCGTGAAATGCAAGAGTTAGAATATTTCAGTAGTGTCTTTTTGTGCTTTACCTTGTCACTGTTACATTCTCTTGATTTTTCAAAGTTAATTTTGGATTTCTTTCGTTGAAATGCAAGAGTTGGAATATTTCAGTAGTGTTTTGTTGTGGTTTACCTTGTCACAGTTACATTCTATTGATTTTTAAAAGTTTATTTTGAATTTCTTTCGTGAAATGCAAGAGTTGGAATATTTCAGTAGTGTTTTGTCGTGGTTTACCTTGTCACAGTTAGATTCTCTTTATTTTTCAAAGCTGATTTTTCGATTTCTGTCGTTGAAATTCAAGAGTTGTAATATTTCAGTAGTTTTTTTGTTTTGGTTTACCTTATCGTAGTTAAATTCTCTTGATTTTTCAAAGTTCATTTTGAATTTCTTTCGTTGAAATGCAAGAGTTGGAATATTTCAGTAGTATTTTGTCATGGTTTACCTTGCCACAGTTACATTCCCTTGATTTTTCAAAGCTCATTTTTGGATTTCTATCGTTGAAATGCAATAGTTGGAATATTTCAGTAGTGTTTTGTTATGGTTTACCTTGTCACAGTTACATTCTCTTGATTTTTCAAAGTTCATTTTGAATTTCTTTCGTTGAAATGCAAGAGTTAGAATGTTTTAGTTGTGTTTTGTCATGGTTTACCTTGCCAGAGTTACATTCTCTTGATTTTTCAAAGTTCATTTTGAATTTCTTTCATTTTGAATCTCTTGCATTTCAACGAACAAAATCCAAAATGAACATTGAAAAATCAAGAGAATGTAACTGTGACATGGTAAACCACGACAAAACACTACTGAAATATTCCAACTCTTGCATTTCAATGAAAGAAATTGAAAGAAAAATCAAGAGAATGTAAAAATCCAAAATGAACTTTGAAAAATCAAGAGAATGTAACTGTGACAAGGTAAACCACGACAAAACACTACTGAAATATTCCAACTCTTGCATTTCAATGAAATAAATCAAAAATGAACTTTGAAAAATCAAGAGAATGTAACTGGAAGAAGGTAAACCGTGACAAAACACTACTGAAATATTCCAACTCTTGCATATCAAGGAAAGAAATCCAAAACTGAACTTTGAAAAATGAGGAGAATGTAACTGTGACAAGGTAAACCACGACAACACACTACTGAAATATTCCAACTCTTGCATTTCAAGGAAAAAATCCAAAATAAACTTTGAAAAATCAAGAGAATGTAACTGTGACAAGGTAAACCACGACAAAACACTACTGAAATATTCCAACTCTTGTATTTCAATAAATTAAATCCAAAATGAACTTTGAAAAATCAAGAGAATGTAACTGTGACAAGGTAAACCACGATAAAACACTATTGAAATTTTCCAACTCTTGCATTTCACGAAAGAAATTCAAAATAAACTTTGAAAAATCAAGAGAATGTAACTGTGATATGGAAAAACACAACAAAACACTACTGAAATATTCCAACTCTTGCATTTCACGAAAGAAATTCAAAATAAACTTTGAGAAATCAAGAGAATGTAAAAATCCAAAATGAACTTTGAAAAATCAAGAGAATATAACTGTGACAAGGTAAACCATGACAAAACACTACTGAAATATTCCAACTCTTTCATTTCAATGAAAGAAATCCAAAATGAACTTTGAAAAATCAAGAGAATGTAACTGTGACAAGGTAAACCATAACAAATCATTACTGAAATATTCCAACTCTTGCATTTCAACGAAAGAAATCCAAAAATGAACTTTGAAAAATCAAGAGAATGTAACTGTAACAAGGTAAACCACGACAAAGCTCTACTGAAATATTCCAACTCTTGCATTTCAAGGAAAGAAATCCAAAATGAGCTTTGAAAAATCATGGGAATGTAACTGTGACAAGGTAAACCACGATAAATCACTATTGAAATATTCCAACTCTTGCATTTCACGAAATAAATTCAAAATGAACTTTGAAAAATCAAGAGAATGTAACTGTGACAAGGTAAACTACGACAAAACACTACTGAAATATTCCAACTCTTGCATTTCACTAAAGAAATTCAAAATGAACTTTGAAAAATCAAGAGAATGTAAAAATCAAAAATGAACTTCGAAAAATCAAGAGAATGTAACTGTGACAAGGTAAACCACGATAAAACACTATTGAAATATTCCAACTCTTGTATTTCACGAAAGAAATTCAAAATGAACTTTGAAAAATCAAGAGAATGTAACTGTGATATTGTAAACCACAACAAAACACTACTGAAATATTCCAACTCTTGCATTTCAAGACAGAAATTAAAAATAAACTTTGAGAAATCAAGAGAATGTAAAAATCCAAAATGAACTTTGAAAAATCAAGAGAATGTAACTGTGACAAGGTAAACCACGACAAAACACCACTGAAATATTCCAAATATTGAATTTCAAGGAAAGAAATCCAAAATAAACTCTGAAAAATCGAGATAATGTAACTGTGACAAGGTAGAACACGACAAAAAACTACTGAAATATTCCAAATCTTGCTTTTCAATAAATGAAATCCAAAATGAACTTTGAAAAATCAAGAGAATGTAACTGTGACAAGGTAAACCACGATAAAACACTATTGAAATATTCCAACTCTTGCATTTCACGAAAGAAATTCAAAATGAACTTTGAAAAATCAAGAGAATGTAACTGTGATATGGAAAAACACAACAAAACACTACTGAAATATTCCAACTCTTGCATTTCACGACAGAAATTCAAAATAAACTTTGAAAAATCAAGAGAATGTAAAAATCCAAAATGAACTTTGAAAAATCAAGAGAATATAACTGTGACAAGGTAAACCATGAAAAAACACTACTGAAATATTCCAACTCTTGCATTTCAATGAAAGAAATCCAAAATGAACTTTGAAAAATCAAGAGAATGTAACTGTGACAAGGTAAACCATAACAAAACATTACTGAAATATTCCAACTCTTGCATTTCAACGAAAGAAATCCAAAAATGAACTTTGAAAAATCAAGAGAATGTAACTGTAACAAGGTAAACCACGACAAAGCTCTACTGAAATATTCCAACTCTTGCATTTCAAGGAAAGAAATCCAAAATGAGCTTTGAAAAATCATGAGAATGTAACTGCGACAAGGTAATCCATGATAAAACACTATTGAAATATTCCAACTCTTGCATTTCACGAAAGAAATTCAAAATGAACTTTGAAAAATCAAGAGAATGTAACTGTGACATGGTAAACCACGACAAAACACTACTGAAATATTCCAACTCTTTCATTTCACGAAAGAAATTCAAAATGAACTTTGAAAAATAAAGATAATTTAAAAATAAAAAATGAACTTTGAAAAATCAAGTGAATGTAACTGTGACAAGGTAAACCACGATAAAACACTATTGAAATATTCCAACTCTTGCATTTCACGAAAGAAATTCAAAATGAACTTTGAAAAATCAAGAGAATGTAACTGTGATATGGTAAACCACAACAAAACACTACTGAAATATTCCAACTCTTGCATTTCACGACAGAAATTAAAAATAAACTTTGAGAAATCAAGAGAATGTAAAAATCCAAAAGGAACTTTGAAAAATCAAGAGAATACAACAGTGATACGGTAAGCCACGACAAAACACTACTGAAATATTCCAACTCTTGCATTTCAAGGAAAGAAATCCAAAATGAGCTTTGAAAAATCATGAGAATGTAACTGTGACAAGGTAAACCACGATAAAACACTATTGAAATATTCCAACTCTTGCATTTCACGAAATAAATTCAAAATGAACTTTGAAAAATCAAGAGAATGTAACTGAGACAAGGTAAACCACTACAAAACACTACTGAAATATTCCAACTCTTGCATTTCACGAAAAAAATTCAAAATGAACTTTGAAAAATCAAGAGAATGTAAAAATCAAAAATGAACTTCGAAAAATCAAGAGAATGTAACTGTGACAAGGTAACCATAACAAAGCACTACTGAAATAATCCAACTCTTGCATTTCAACGAAAGAAATCCAAAAATGAACTTTAAAAAATTGAGAGAATGTAACTTTGACAAGGTAAACCACGACAAAAGACTACTGAAAAATTCCAACTCTTGCATTTCAAGGAAAGAAATTAGTAAACCATGAGAAAACACTACTGAAATATTCCAACTCTTGCATTTCACGAAATAAAATCAAAATAAAATTTGACATATCAAGAGAATGTAACTGTGACAAGGTAAAGCACAACAATAGTAAACCACGACAAGACACTACTGAAATTTTCCAACTCTTGCATTTCACTAAAGAAAATCAAAATGAACTTTGAAAAATCAAGAGAATGTAACTGTGACAAGGTAAAGCACAACAAAACACTACTGAAATATTGCAACTCTTGCATTTCAACGAAAGAAATCCAAAATGAACTTTGAAAAAAAATCAAGAAAATATAACTGTGACAAGGTAAAGCGTAACAACCCACTACTGAAATATTCCAACTCTTGTATTTCAACGAAAGAAATTCAAAATGAACTTTGAAAAATTAAGAGAATGTAACTCTGACAAGGTAAACCACGACAAAACTCCAACTCTTGCATTTCATTGAACAAAATCCAAAATGAACTTTGAAAAATCAAGAGAATGTAACTGTGACAAGGTAAACCACGACAAAACACTACTGAAACATTCAAACTCTTGCATTTCAATGAAAGAAATCCAAAATTAACTTTGAATAATCAAGAGAATGTAACTGTGACAAGGTAAACCACAACAAAACACCTTTGAATTTAAGTATGGTTCATCTCATTCGAAGACATGTAAAAAAAAAGTTGAAAAAATATATCATGTTAAAAAAATAAATAAAAAAAATGGGGAGGGGGGCCAAAAAGTTGGAGGGGGGCGCCCTTCGAGTTTGAGGGTAGGGGACCTTTTGGGGGTTTGTGTCTCTGCTGGTTAGGGTCGTTGGTGCTTATGATCCTTGATGGTTCGTACTCACATACACCTTACTACTTGATTTGCAAGGATTTCTAAGTTTTGTTCTGACTTTCATTATTAAAATTCTTTTCTTGTCATCTACATCTCTCTTAGTATCAACTTTTAGTATACTATAACGTTAGACTATTTTAAACTGACAACACTGTTCAAACACCACTTGTGTATTATACAGAACATATCGGAGAGGTAGAGCTAGGTCAACTCGCAATGTCATTCTATCATCATTAACCATTTTCATAGATTTATGTTGTCTCAAATTTATAATAAATAAGGTATGAATTAACATGCTCTTCAGGGTTACCTTAACTGCTAATCAGTTTAACCCTTTTTCTCCACCTCCGTACAATCCAATTCACAAGTACCATCTAGCTCTGTTTTTTCCTCTATTCTTCAATTAATATCATTTGTATAGTCCAATTCGCGAATCCCTTACCCGTTTTTTGAAAATGTCAATCAAACAATTCTAGAAATGTTACATTCTTAATCAAACTAGTTTCGAGTTAAATCAATTGTCCAAAAAAATATATCGCTTTTTGCAAGGGGACTCCCCGCTCATACTGCTCGCTTATTTGCAATGTGTAGGAACCGGAGGGGAATCCCCGCTCGTTTGGAAAGGTACCAAGGAAAGGCAAGCAAAACGTGTTTAATCACGTGTAGAGGTCCCAATAACATTGGAAGGAACATAATCCACCCAAATCCATAAGTACATGCTCTGGAATTATTTTTTCCTATAGCTTCAAGCAAATAGCATGGTAATTCCTATACGTCTCGTAGAATAGCATGGGAATTCCTTTACGTCTCGTAGAAGTATAAGGTACTACTCTACTAATATCTTATTTCTAACCTCAGATCCACCATATTTAAGAAACTCATTTACCACCCTATAAGCATTTGGAGCCTTATTATTCTTTAATCCTTTTAGTACTGTTGCTAATTCCTCCTCACAAAACAAATTTTCCTTCACATCCAAGGCATCAAAAACCTTTTCATTTTCCTCTTTATTTTTTCCTGCAACTCTATCTCGGTTAAGCAAGTTCTCAAAATGTTCGGCCCATCTCTTTTTGTTTTTTCCTTATCGCTAATTGCGACTCCATTCCTATCGTTAACTGGGACAAGTCCGGATTGACTACTCCCTCTCAATTTGTTAAGGTGCCAGTACAATATTTTACTATTATGCTGTCTAGCTGCATCTTCCAGATCCTCGGCAATTTTATCCATGGCCTCCCCTTCACACCTCCTTAGTTCATATTTTAGTGGTTTCTTTACATTTCTTTTGTTTTCATACGATCTATAACTCAGATAATTCTTGTACAAGTCGTTTTTCCTTTCTATTAAACAGAAAGCTGTTTCACTAATATTCTTAGCTGCAGTTCTATCTTTCTTCCCTAATACACCTTCAGCAACTTCACAAATCATTTTTCTAAAATTATTCCAACCATCTTCCACATTATCAAATTTTAAACTCTCAAGATAAGTATTCAACTGTTCCTGGAAAGTTTCTCTCAAATTCTCATCCTGGAGTCTACTAACATCATAAATTCCCGGGAGGTAGTTACCCTTCCAATATTTCAGCTTTAACTTATATATATATATATATATATATATATATATATATATATATATATATATATATATATATATATATATATATATATATATATATATATATATATATATATATATATATATATATATATATATATATATATATATATATATATATATATATATACAGTTGCATGGTTATTTGACATTTGAACTATTTTGAACAAAATGACTATCTTAAGATTTTGATCGGATGTCTTTGGAGAAAAAGAGCGGGAAAAGGAGATTGATTTTCCTCTGATCACTTTTGACTCTTAAAACAGACTTTACAGCTTTCAATTTCCAATCGAATAATCCCCCCCTGAAGGCTATACGATCAAAACCACACTTCCATATTAAGTGACTCTGGGGAAAAAAGTAAAGAAAAAATAATACATTGGAGCCTTATGGCTCTTTATCATAGGTAACACTAGAGCGTTGGCTTTTATAAATGGAGTTCAACTTTATATTTTCTTTTGACCAGATGTTCGCCTATTGCAAATTGTTAGGTTTACAGCATTAGAATAATATTTTCACTGTTGTTGTTTAAGGAAATGGATTTTTAACTTCCGTCTAAGATACTGTTCTATTTTTGATAAGTCACAGGTCAACTAATATGCTATTAATGGATTTTAGGAGCGTTGAATAATCCCTGGGTACCCATTTCCACATCTTCCACATATAATAGATTTTTCCAATTTAGTGGGGGGGGCAACTGCCCCCCCCCCTTGCCAACCCCAAACAACGCCACTGTTGAGCACAGTAACAAGAAATTATTCATTATGTTCTAACCCTTCCCTGCTACCAATGTACTTACTTAGTTTATCTGTAGTCTTTCTTCCATTTATGATATTTATTTTATTTTTCTTCCTTATGAGTTTTGCTTGATTTTGTGTCTACCTAGTTTTAAACCTTTGATGACAAAAATTTAACTAAAAAATTAATTTACCTCCTTGTTCAATTATTTTCACTGGGTCGTTGTCATACATAAGTTGCCACCCTTTATATGGTGAACACCAGTTGTTTCCTGCTCCAACCCATCCACTGAAGCCACAATCTAAGTAGAGTCCATCATAATTTGACATGATTATGCGATAGCCCTTGTTATACAAGTGGGTTGAGATATTGGACTCCTTGGAACTGTCCCATATTTGGATAATGTAGCGACTGAAAAGTGGACAAAATTAAGCATAGGGCTAGCATGAAGGCTATTTAGTCAAGAGAAGCGGATTGTGTCCCTCAAAGCAGAAAATGGTGGCATTACTATAAAAAAAACTCAATTGAATATCTTAGGGAATAGAATCGATTACTGCAATATTTTGTGTTTAAAACCAGCTGACGATATGACTGTAACTTAGCAAAAGGTTTTTAGCCATCATGAAACTTTAATTATTTAAAACGTATTGTATCACTGAAAGGATTAATGTATGTACGAGAGCATCTACAGAAAATCATCGTTTCTTCCCCCCTCTCCCCTCCCTAAGCTCAACTAATACTCCCGAAGGGTGTAATAATAAATCAAACTCGTACCATGTAAAATCAATTGCAAATATCTCACATGTAAATTATCAGTAATACATCCATGGTCATATCCAATCAGGGCTATCTGGTTTGACCACCCCCCCCCCCTAGATTTGTTTTAATTCGTAAAAAAGTAACAAAAATAAACATAACAAATTTCTACACACATGAACATATGTGTAGATTCGTCATGATCTTACTGAAGTGAACAAATTTCTGCACCCATAAACATAGCCAATACTCTATCCAGTGAGGGTTACCCGGTTGGACCCCCCTCCCTCAAAAATTTTATCGGACTCGTAAAAAAGTAACAAAATACATACGAACATACTTTTGTACACATACATCTTGATAATAATTAATCTACTAAGGTGAATGGGTGATATGTCGCGCAATTTATGATTGTTAAATAGGTTTTAATATGTGCACAAACAATGGACGGTTTGGCCACAAATCATCATTAACAGCGTCCAAATTTTGTATTTTAAAAAAACCCTGGACTTCAGATATTTCACATGCTTTTCCAGAGTCTGAGAAAAGAAAGTTGAAGTTTCAGTTTGGCTGGCTGACTCGTTTTAGCTGGTTGTCCTATTCTCCCTCTGAAAACGGTGCTTTTTGTTGATTATGTCTGCTTTTTCGTCCAAAAAAGCTGGCAAAGGCAGCCACCAGCTTTTAGGAAGCGTTGTCTGCAAACCCTTTAGAAACTGAAAGTATGCAACAACATGCTATAAAAGTTATCGACAAAAATATTTTTCAAAAAATGTTCAAATTTTTTTTCAAAAAAATGCTTTGTAACCCCGCATCCAGCTTCATTTCTGTTCCAGAGAACAGGCAGGGTAACCTAATCAACCGGTTAAACGCAGCAAGGACAGCACAGGTTCAGGAAAATCGTAATAAGTTGAAGTCAATTGTTGAGAGTGTAATATTTTTCGGATAACAACAGGTAGGAAGCCCTTTGGGGTAGGAAGGATTCTGATCCTGTTTCAGTCACGAATGGAGAACCGTCTAAAAATGATGAGAACTTCCGATCTCTTTTGTGATTAAGGACGAGGCATGGTGAGGAAAGTCTTTCTAACTTTTTTTTCTGCAACAACAAATTTCACATGTGTTTTTGCAATTGTTCAGACTGATATGACTGCCACCTGTGGAGATATTTTTCAGCACTTAATTGTCAAAAGAGTTAATGGAAGTTCTTGATTTCAATTGCTTGCTGATGAAATGGCGAATGTTTTCACGGAGCAGCTGTCTGCTTGTGTCCACTATACCTCCCCTGGAAATTTTCATGAGCATTTTCTGGTTGTTTTTTTTTTCAGTTACGGATCTAAGTGAAAAAGGCCTTTCTTCGCCAATCCTGCATTTTATTGAAAGCCTTTGGCTTATCCTAAACAAGATAATTTGTCAGGAGTATGATGGTGCAGCAGTACTGAAAGGCCAATTTAAGGTTGTTCAGGTCGTTACACACCAACAGTATCCAAAAGCACTCTACATTCTTAGACCCCAACAATTTCTTAGACTCTACATCCTACTCTACAACTTCGTAGATCTCATTGCCTTTTCTTTTTCAAATTAAATGACATGAAAGTATAGAAAAATTGGTGAATTATTTAAAATAAGACAGTGCAAAACAACACAAATGCCTTTTTCACAAACTAATAATAATAGTTCAAATATTTCGGCTTCATGTCAGGAGGTTTTTATCTATGGAAAAAAAATGAAGCAAAATAAAGCAAGTTAAACAAAACACATAAAGAAAAGAAAAACACAAACACAAAAAAAAAATCACAACAAGAGTAGGAAAAATTAAGTTGTCTCTCTAGTATATCGCAATGCAATTAAGCAGCAGCAAGGGTGCAGTTGGTTGTTGGTTTGATGTCCACCGTGCTATTGCTTTATTGTGTTGTGATGTACCAAAGAGACAAACTGTTTTATCCAATTTTACTCTGACTTGTGGCTATTGCATAATACGCATTATCATATTGAACATTTTTACTTTTCTGCATTGATTTACTTTACTTTACTTACAGTACTACATTATTTAATTTGAAAATTTTGATATCCACTGCAATTCCAACATATTAACTTTTTCACAACATATGAGCCTAAATGGAACCTATAGAACATTTTAAGAAGTCTATTAGAAACAAAATCCTATTGACAAAATACAGAAACAACCTTCTTTTATGTGTCTATATAAAAAAAATATTTAGAGGGCTATCGGTTCTTCCAAGAGTGGAACACTTGTATGACACCAGTTTCCATGGGTGTTATAGGAAAGTACCCCTTATTGTACCTTCTAAGCCTAAGTAAGTTTCTTAAAGAATGTATTAATCAATGAACTCTATACTGTGATTTTTTTCCTGTATCCACCTTAAATTATTTTACATAGCAATTGCTAATAGCATTCCTTATTATTATAACAGAAAACAGCAAGCCATAGATATCTAACATGATGTTTACTTTTTCTAATGCCGTTCTTCATGCTGATTGCAAATGTGAAAACTGTTTTGCCTGAAAAGGTTTCAAGATATCTGAAAAACATATATTTTTTTAATCCACTTTCTTAAGAACTTTTCCCGTTGTTTGAACGTTTGTTTGTAGTAACACCAAATTTTACTGATAGTAATTACAGTTCAGGACCCCCCCCCCCCGCCAAAAAAAAAAAATTAATGCCCCAATGAAAATATATAAGCTATAGTGTTGTATAGAAATATTTAGTTAAATATATTATAAGAATTTTGCGCTTTTAAAACATTTTCCCCCTTCCCAATGTCTAGTTCCCCAACATATTCCATTACTTCTTGTCATGGATGTCTTTTAGGACAGAATTGTCTTATGGGCGAGAGCTTTGATTCTGAAGATTCTGATCTTATGTCAATAAAAATGAGGACGCCACCTACACATTCAGATTTTTTGTGTTCATGCGGTATGTGTTCAGTACAGAAACTATGGTAGCTGCATAGAATTTAAACGAGTTGTATGGTATTATATAAGTTGTACTATTCTTTCATTTGTTACTCTTGTATTTTCAGTGAAAACAATGGCTTCTAGAGGTTCAATCAATTCACCAATTTTTTTTTGCTATGTGCACGGCTATAAAAAAAAATATAGCCCATTAGCATTTACATCATTCCCAAGGAGACCATATGAACTATACTTTGATTCGAGGGTTGACAATGGTAAATAATGGGCGCCACAGTTCAGCTGTGTGCTATGTGCATGCATTTTACGGGGTTGGATAAGGAAAGCAAAGAAGAACAACTATTTGACATTCGGAGTTCGTAACATAAGATGTGAATCCAGCAGACACGTCATGGATTGTTATTTCTGTTTGGAAAATGTCTCTGGATTTTCATACAAAACTCTTGTATCTGTAAAATATCCGGATATCCCCTTTGTTTCAAAGCCAATTCCACATGATCCTACACCTACAGAATACGGAGTCAATGAACGAACGCAAGAAAGAAGTTGTCCGTCTTCTAGTGAAGTTATTAATTAGATTAAGAATGATGATCTTTGTGACATCACACGGGACCTGGCAATGCTAGAACTGAGCTGCTAGACTAAAATCTAAAGGAAAAGACACAGACAAAAAGAATTTTTTGCAGTTTTTTGCAATGATTGAATGATTGTGCAGTTCGTAGTACAGAAGCATGGCGACTCTATACTGATTCCTCCAAGGCGAGTTTGAAGGCTGCACTATTATAAAATTGAAACATGAATGCACTTTTTACCGATTGGATGTTCTATCTGCCAAAAAGAGACGTACAAAACTCTTTCGCCGCTTCTTGAAAAAATTTCACCATCATGATTCCAGTTGAAATATCTGTAGTGATTTAATGTAATCATTTATCTCATGTGAAAAAAACAGGGTGCACCATGTACTGCTGCTAAATGTGTAATTGAGAAAACAGAGATAGGAACCACGGCTATCATAGGCAGCGCGATAAAGCTGCCTAAGTAAAGAACGATGTGGGCACAATGTATTATTTATTTTCCTTTTTTCTTCTTCTTTTTCTTCTCCATACCCGGGCACTTCGTATCGAAGGAGTTGTCGTAGAAACTTCGAAAAGGGCTCATTCACTTGGAAATTGGATTGGCTAGTGCCCTTTATAATGGTCGAAAGTGATTGGAGGGCAACTAGCCCCCACCCACACCCATCATTCCCCCAAAAACATCCAATCAAAATTTTAAGATAGCCATTTTGTTCAGCGTAGTTGATTTTAACATAGAAAATATCTTTTTTTAGGAGGACACTCCCCCACAACCCTCGGGGTAAGGGTTTTAAGTTATGCCCTGGGGGCATATAAGGTTTTTATAGAAGGCGTTGTCGCAGATCCTTCAAAAAAGGCTCATTCGATTGAAAATTCAAAGGGATAGTGCCCTTTTTAATATTCGAAATTGATTGGAGGACACCTAGGCCCCCCCCCACGCCCATCATTCCCTCAAACACATCCGATCAAAATTTTGAGATAGCCATTTTGTTCAGCGTAGTTGATTTCCAGATAGAAAATAT
Source organism: Artemia sp. Qi Xiang Cuo (assembly GCF_049724085.1). Lineage (NCBI taxonomy): Eukaryota > Metazoa > Arthropoda > Branchiopoda > Anostraca > Artemiidae > Artemia > Artemia sp. Qi Xiang Cuo. The sequence goes on from NC_142807.1 coordinate 30,850,423, forward strand.
ATTTTTGAGGAGGACACTCCCCTAAAATCCTCCGGGCAAGGGTTGTAAGTTATACCCTGGGGGCATATAAGGTTTTTACAGCAGGTGTCGTCGTGGAAACTTCAAAAAAAGCTCATTCGATTGGAAATTTAAAGGACTAGCGCACTTTTTAATAGTCGAAAGTGATTGGAGGGTATCTAACCCCCCCCCACGCCCATCATTTCCCCAAACACATCCAATCAAAATTTTGAGTTAGCCATTTTGTTTAGTTCAATTATTCGATTGAAAATAGAAAGGGCTGATGCCCTTTTTAATAGTCGAAAGTGATTGGAGGGAAACTAACCCCCCTCCCACGCCCACCCTCCCATTTGACTTGTATGTTTTATAACTAAATGTTGCCATAAGATTAAATCAAAATGCACTGTGTTAATGCTAATTCCCAATAAGGCATCTCAGCAGTATCCCAAGAACGACTGAGGGTATTATGTTCAAACTTTCGGGGCTGCTTCTGCTCTTAGCGTAAGTGTATCCAAGCTATCAAAGAAAGTAAACAGACTTTTTTGCGAATGTATCAAGTTTTCCATTTCAGGTCAACTAGAGGAGGTGTGAAACTAAATTAAACACTACTATTTGTGTCCAGATTTTTAAGAGGGTGTATGTTGTTAAAAACTGCTGAAATTTTTTTTCCAGCATACAAATAGCTGGCCAAATTATAAATTCTTAAAAAAACGAAAAGATTTAAAGTATTATTTTCTTTTTCTCTGAAAAGACTATGTCAACATAAAACGAACAGGAATTAAATAAAAAAACTTTTTTCCACAAAATAAGTTTTTCAAAGAAAAGTGAAGAATTCCCTTAAACAAAAAATGAGCAAAAATAAAATCAAATAATCTACCAAGCGTGAAACTAACACAAATCAGCACCGATAAATAAAGGAAACCCAAAACGAACAGAAATTACAATAAATAACCGAGTCAAACTCAAAACGAGCAGAAATTAACAAAAGTTTGGCTCAAAACCCCTATGCTTTCCCAAGGCCAGAACATAGTTTGCACTTTACTGAAAAAAATAGAAATGAATGTGCATTGTCAGTTTAATATACATATACTGATATTTAGTAATCAAAATATTAATATTATTTGATTGATTAAAGTTATAAAAGTAAAAACATTTATATTTTTTTCAGTAAAGCGCAAATGAAAATATTTAAAAGAATTTTTTCAGTAAAGTACATAGACATAACTTCTAGAACTTCAAACTAGGTTGAACAAAATGGCTATCTCTAAATTTTTAGTGGATGGTTGCCCTCAAATCACTTTCGACCTTTTAAAAGGGCACTATCCCTTTAAATGTCCAATTGAATGGGCCCTTTATGAAATTTCTACGAAAAAATACTATCTAAAAAAAACTTATAGGCCTCCAGGGCATAACTTACAACCCTTGCCCTAGGGGTTTGGGGGGTTTCTCATCTTCAAAGACATAAATTCCAGAACTTTAAACTACGTTGAACAAAATGGCTTTCTCAAAATTTTGTTTGGATGTGTTTGAGAAAAAGGTGGGCGTGAGAGAGGGGTTAGTAGCCCTCCAATCACTTTCGGCTATTAAAAAGGGCACTAGCCCTTTCAATTTCCAATCGAAAGAGCCCCTTTTGAAGTTTCTACAGCAACAGTTTCTATAAGAACCTTATATGCCGCCAGGGCATAACTTACGACCCTTGTCCTGAGGGCTGAGGGGGGGGGGTGTCATCCTCAAAGACCTAATTTCCAGAACTTTCAACTACATTGAAGAAATGACTATCTCAAAATTTTGATTCGATGTGTTTGGGAAAATGGTGGGCCTGAGAGGGGGTTTAGTTGCCCTCCAACCACTGTTTACTATTAAAAAGGGCACTAGCCGTTTCAACCTCCAATCGAATGAGCCCTTTTTGAAGTTTCTACGACAGCCCTTTCTATAAAAACCTTATAACCCCCAGGGTATAATTAAAATCTTTACCCTGAGGGTTCTGGGGTTGTCATCCTACAAGACCTAATTTCCAGAGCTTCAAACTACGTTGAACAAAATGGCTATCTCAAAATTTTTATTGGATATGTTTGGGGAAATGGAGGTTGTGAGAGAGGGGTTAGTTGCCGTCCAAGTACTTTCGACTATTAAAAAGGGCACTAGCCCTTTCAATTGCCAATTGAATGAGCCTTTTTTAAAGTTTCTACGACAACGCTATATATAAAACCCATATATGCCCCCAGGGCATAAATGCCGAGGGATGTAGGGGGAGTGTCCTCCTCAAGGACATAATTTCCAGATCTTTCAAATACGTTGAACAAAACAGCTATCTCAAAATGTTGATAGGATGTATTTGGGGAAAGGTGGGCGTGGAAGGGGTGTTAGTTGCCTTCCAATCACTTTTGGCTATTAAAAAGGGCACATGCCCTTCCAATTTCCAATCGAATGAGCCTATTTCGAAGTTTCTACGACAGTTTCTTGGATGTGAAGTACCATGGTATAAACAAAGAAACAAATAAATAATACATTGTGCCAACATCGTTCTTTACTTAGGCAGCGCTATTGTACTGCCTATGATATCGAAACTAAATGCCCTCAGTCAAAGATATAGCCTACCACACATTTAAATAGTTATACATAACCATATCTTGACGGGACTTACACACACACAAAAAAAAATTTGCGTCGACTAATCACAATTTACTGAATTTTGATTTATTGACTTCATGTAGCTTACTTGTTGATTTAATAAAATACCAGTACCAATTTAATAAATATGATATCTTCTTAATCTCAACAGATGTTGATTTAAACAAAACTTTGAAAAAAGAAGTTTTTTAGAAAAGTAAGGAGCCATGTTAAAACCAAGGATGAACAGATATTTCGAATTTAAAACGTACATAAATTACTATGCATGAATAAATGAACCCGAAAACGATTAGATATTAAAACAAATGATCAAGTCAAACTAAAAGCAACATACTTTACCGCAAACTAGATTAGGCCTAACGCTCAATAAACCTTCAAAAGGTCAGAGCATGATTTGTGCTTCACAAAAAGGATTTTTTTCGGGAATTGTGTTTTTGTTTGTCATAACATTTACTAGCACAAAAGAAAAAAATATATATATATCGAGGTTAATCATGGCTTACAAACAAAATTTCCGCTACCATACCCCATCCTTCGATCTTAAACCCTCTAAACGGCTTGAGTACAAAAGTAATATCTTCCTTTCACACAACCCAGAATTTTTAACATCAGATGTAACCATATTAGAATTAAGTTTTAGAATTGTAATACTCACGATTCTTGTGTCTATCTATCCGTGAATAAACTGTAATGCCAAGCGTATAACCACCAGGTCTAGAATCAATTATTTTGCATATGATGCCTTCTTCTCACACCTAGAGTAAAGCTTACGCTTAAAGTGTTTTTTTTTTATCATTATCTTGAGGACTCACTAACTACGCTGCTTAGATGGAAAAAAAGAAGAAAAAACAATTCTTTGGAAATTTATCTTTTAAAAGAACGTGCATTATAAAAGCATTACCATTTATATTTTTCTATTGCGCATTTAATAAAAAAAAAACATAATGCATGGTACAAAATAACAAATAGCCCAGCCCAAGTTAATAAGGAGTACTGGTTGAAGATTTCAATGGATTTCCGGCCCCAAAATTTCTATTTTCTACATAATTATGACACAATATGCTCTACGAGGCATATTGGGACGACGAAAAGGTATGCTCTGAAGTTATATGAACTAGCTGCTATATTTTATTGTAATATTAAATACCCAAAGATCTTACTTTTTGTCCAAGTATTTTTCCACGTGATTTTCAGCCGTTAAGTCAGATGTCCAAAGTACTACAGGCTTCTGTTCACCTGTTACCAAATCTAAGAGACCAACTGCTCTTTTTTGGAAGTAATCCCATAAATCCAGAAAATCATCTTGTGTTCTGCAAGTTTAAAATGGCATAGTTATACTCAAGTAAGAAAATAAGTCAACTAATAGATAGATACAGGGCCAATTTCTTCATACTTCAAAAACAGTTCAGGTTTTGACCTGAATTCTCCTAGCCCTTCCATGATTGAAAAACAAAATAATTCGAACAAATAAGGAGAGCGGCAGGCAAGTTTATGTGTCAGGAATAATACAGCTATTAGACAGATAGCCGTTGTCAAAACAAAGAAAACAAAATAATAAGAGATATGTGATTAAACAGGAAATAAATATTAAATGTGGATTAACATAGAGACATGGATAAATTTATACCTGTCACCTTGGACATCAATTTAACGGAAAACGATGTTATATAATCTAAAATAAAATTTAGTTCCGAGCGAATGCCTAAATACTATATCCTACGAAATAAGACGAAAAAAGACCCAGTTTTTAGTATTAGAGACTGTTAGAAAAAGTTTTAGTTGCCTGATAGCCGTCTTGGATCGACTATCGGTGCTGGATTCGATATTACTCAAAAACAAAGGTACTTCGATATGAATTCAATAGAAAAATAGAGGAAAAGAGAGAAATCGTCCATTCATGAAGGGACCGGTAATATGAAGAAACAAAAAGAAGAGCAAAGTGGTTGTAATAGAGGCGGTGCTGCTTCGTCTTGAGTGTGAACAGTCAAGATACAACATCTCACTTGCCTTATCTTCGATCAGTCCATTTCTTCTTTTACTCTTCAGCTATCCTGTCTTAGAAAAAAGTTATTCAACGACAAGGATGGCACAGGACCACATAAAATAGCATTAATGTAGGCATACGGCTTCTAAGCGGATATCCACATTGGCTTTTCCTCGAGGCAATTGAAACAACACATCGATTTACAACTAGATCTCAAGGGTAGGTAAGTCTGCATCGCCATCGTAGAACTAGACGGACGTTTCTGAGACACAAGCTTATGAACATCTGTAAAATGTTCGTGACATTGCCTTATTTGGTCAATATGTATTCTTGGTTCTGGTAAAGGAAACCTTGCCAGATATTTACCGCTATAATTTTCCGGCAATTTCACCTGCAACCGATTTATGTACGATTGTATATAATGAGACAGAATCTCAGACAGCAACGAAGAAAAAAGAAACTAGAAGTAAACAATACAGTGTCGTGATCTATGAATTATTAAAAACGCATTAAAAAAATTCATATGTTGTGAACTATCATTAAATTTTTGTTTGGAAGTACAGAAATACTTAACTTCTTTGCATGCAAAATACTTCCAGATAGTGATAGCATTAAGTTTCTTGTACATTGTTTTAAAGTTTGTTTTTTTTTCAAATTGCAGCTGGATTTTATTGTCATGGAGCTATTTTTCATCGTCAGCCCGAACCTCACTACTTTCTGTAGCATTCATTTATCTTTTTGAAGGGGAGAGGACCCCTTCAACAAATGGAATATGAAACTGAAAAAAACACAATTTTTAACGCTTCTTATGTAGATGTTTCCTATATTTTTAAGAGTTTCTGAATATGGGGGGGGGGTCCAATAATGTATCCAGGATTTTTTTTGGGGGAGGGATGGGGGTAACACAAAAATGCACAAGATATTTGTTTAAATGATTGTTTGTTACGTTTTTACGAGTCGGGTAAGAATATCGGGTGGGGGGGGGGTCAAATCCCATAACCCCGTAGGCCCTAGATGCAGTCTAGGAGGGGGTGGGTGTTTGTCATCCTTAGCCCTCATGAGCCTCATTGGTTGTTACTAGTATATAATGTTCCAGTTTTGCCCCGCAAGTAACGTTAGCCAATGCAAGGCAAGCATTATGGAACCTGAAAATTATTATTTTCTAGGAATTAGTAAATAGGTTATATGGAAATAAAAGATTTCTTATCAGTTGATGGAAATCAGTTCTCACTTTATCTCAAACACTCATTCACAAAATCAAACCAAAATGAGTATCAAAATGATAAGATATATTTTAAAGCTTACAATAAATACTGACAAATAACGCGGTAATTTTAAAGGGCTATAGTAGGTAATCAAATAATTTAATAAAGAGGCAGTAAATTAATCTTATTAGATTAAACTAATTTCTCCTTCAAAACAATTACAGCCAGAAGGCAGTGACGAAAATTAATATCCGGACTAGAACTATCCAGTGTTGGAAAAAGAGCTAATTGCGTCAAGGAAAAAGTGTAAAAATCTGAAGAAAGCAGGAACGAGGAGGAAAACGGGCAACAAGTGAGATAAAAGACGGAAATATGCCAAAAAACGAATTAAAGATTGTACAGCTGAATAAAAACAAAAGGTATATTGATAAGATTGAAAAAAAAAACACTTGCACACATCGACAAAGTTTAAATAGATCATGATTCATGATCTGAATGCATCAATAATGGTAATCTGAGGTAACGGCTTTGCTGTTTTACCTTTTTGGGTTGGCTGTTTTTGGGACAATTATAGAGGGGCATAAGTTAATTTCGAGAGGGGTTCGGCATTCAATCGTCACATTTAGGTATGTTTAGCTATTAATCAAATACACTGCTTTATGTAAGGTTTTAAGATTATAGGGGGGGGGGGGCTACAAACCAGAAACAAAGCCTATGTTTAGGCCAAAGGATACAACTGCTCACCTCCTCACTAAGTAGAAGTGAAATGAAATGCTATCCTTTCTAGCACTGTAGTTTACCCTAAATATCGATTATTCAGATGGCCTGACAAATGCAAATGCGAGAATTCGCAATGATAAATTCCAATAAATATTCTAAAACTAATTAGATTGCAATTCCGTCATTTGGCAGATTTCAGTGATTTGAACTTTTAAGAAAGCAAGTTTAAATCCTGCCACAAATATGCTGCTATTAATGCTGAGATACCAAATCTCAGAGGACGAAAATAGTAACTTTAAAAATTAACTGTGACAGATTTGCAATTGCAATGACATTAAGTATTATATATTAGGAAACAGTTTATCATAGTGGTTAGTATCAATTATAAACAAACACCATTAAACGTATTGTTATGTTTTTTATCGCTAGGAATCAACTTTAAAATTGAGAAAAGAGTGGTGTATTTACATCCTTGTGATGATAAGTAATAGTCTTCTACAAGAGTCAGTTAACTAATGAAAAAGACGATATGAACAGTGTATTTTGTTTTGTCATAACATTAGCAAGAAAATAAAACAAAATCTTAGAAAAGACACGTTTTGACTTCTATTCTTAAGAAAAGCTAAATTATTTGGTTGTAATTTAAATTATGGATAAAAATTAAATATTAAGTCAGAATTTTTGTTTAGCCGTAGTTTCGTGCGGTAATAGGCGTACCCCCTCCCCCTGAAAAATGCCACCCACATGCAAAATTGAGCAGCTACACAGAAAGTATGACAAATGAATAATGAAAAGAAATGAAATGAAAGAGGAAATAAATAATTTTGGAATATTCTACCAATATTCCAAAATATAGGCAGAATAGTTGCTGTGTTTCGGGGTTCAAGTTATCATAACAGGTCAAGGTAGGGTTTAACATAGGGTGTTCGAGGATCATATCAACCCAAAAGGCGAAATTATAAGACATTTCGAAGTTTTGGAACAAAGCAGATATCTGAAAAATTCTGATCCGATATCATACTGGTTAGAGGAGGGTTGAATAGCAGATAAAGAACAAAGAGGGAGACCGATTGTCCTTCAGCAGCATCCGACCTTTAAAAAGGACAAAAGAACTTTCAATTTTCAATCGAATGACCCCCCCCCCCCCAAACGACGCCTCTGGTCAAAAGGCTTATGGCTTTAAGTTTCAAATTGATGAGAAAAAAAGTTCCCGTGGCTCATTTCCTGTAGTCTAGTCGCTTAGTCCACAAAACAAGATGGTTCGTATAACTTTGGAAAAAAAAGTATGAAACTCGGTCCAGATATGCAGTTTGATGTGCTCTTTCGAATGAGACAGGGACACAATCGTTTCGATCACCCTAATGGGGGGAAACAGGGGTAAAAGTCACACACAGGGGGGAAATGCGAAAAAGTATCTTTTTGCTTATTTGCCTATTTCATTGTGTATCGTAAATTGACATTTTCCGTTGTGTAGAGAGAAATAACCGGATTTTCGGAGTTCATATTATGGTTTATTTATTCTTCATTTCGAGCAATAGTGAAGCGCGATTTTTACAATTTAATATTAAATATTACTCACTATTGGTATTATAGCTGGTGATACCAAAATGTTACCAGATACATCTATCCGTTATTTGTATTTGTTGTTCAATGAATTCGCGGTTATTAAAATAATGTTTATTTTTATTCTTAAGTTTTTAAGAAAATTTTATTTGTATACAGAGAGTTACTGATATCACAGCTGGTGTAAGACTATAAAAAGCGTTATAGATTAGTTCGTTGTTGATCCAGGTTGCAGTGGTATCAAACAGTTCGTGGTAACGAACTGTAAGTAAGGAGCGACCCGGCTCAATGGTAACCGAAACTCTAGAAAACAGGTTTTTGATACCAATAGATACCTCAAAAGAATCAAATTTCAATGCTTATTTCAAATATATAACTTTCATCAAGTTTAGTGCTACCCATCAAAAGTTACGCGCCTGAGAAAATTTGGCTAATTTTCAAAAAAAGGGGGAAAGACCCCCTAAAAGTTATAGAACCTTAATGAAAATCACAACGTAATATTCAGCGTATCAGAGAACCATACTGTAGAGGTGTCAAGCACCTATCTACAAAGATATGGAATTTTGCATTTTTTGCCAGAAGAAAGATCACGACTGCGTGTTCATTTTATTTATTTTTTTTTCCCCAGGGGTGATCTTATCGACCCAGTGGTCCTAGAATATCGTGGGAGGCCTCATTGGAACGGAAATTAAAAGTTCTAATGCCCATTTTAAGTGACCAAAAAAATGGAGGGTAACTAGGCCCCCTCCCACGCTTTTTTTCCCAAAGTCACCCGATCAAAATTTTGAGATAGCCATTTTGTTCAGCATGGTCGAAAATATGATAAATATGTATTTTAGGATGACTTAATTCGCCCAAATTCCCAGGGGGAGGCCAAAAAGTTATGAACTTTACCCAATGTTAACATATAGTATTGGTTATTGGGAAGTATACAGAAGTTTTCAGGTTTTTTTTTCTGGTAGTGGGAGGGAAGGGTGTGTCGGGGGTTATGTTGGAGGATCTGTCCATGAAGGAAGGTTTCCTGGGGGAAGGGAAATTGCCATGAAGGGGGTGCCGGACTTGCCAGCATTATTTATTGTTTATTGGGAAGTATACAGACATTTTCAGGAATGATTTTTTTCTGGAGGGGGGGGGGGGCTAGTGGAGGGGGTTACTCTGGAGAATCTTTCCGTGGAGTATGTTTCTTTGGGGTAAGGGACATTTCTATGAAGGGGGCGCTGGATTTCCAAGCATTATTTAAAAAACGATCAGAAATTAAATTAAAAAAAACAAGTTTTTTCAACTGAAAGTAAGAAGCAACATTAGAACTTAAAACGAACAGAAATTATAACTTATGTGAGGGGGTTCTCCCCCAAGTCAATACCTCACTCTTTACGCAACAGTTTTTTTAGTGCTTTCAAAAGAGCTATCTATTCTAATTAAACGGCCTTTGTGATTCAGGGGTTTGTGAATCAAAATTTTTTTTAAATTTTAGCGTAAAAAGCGTGGTATTGACTAAGGGGACAACCCCCTCATATACGTAATAACATATACGTAATAAAAAAAAAAAAAGCGATACGGCTCAATAGTAATCGAAACTTTTAAAAACGGAATTTTGATGCCAATAAATGTATCAAAAGAATGTGTTTATAATGCTGATTCTAAATATATAAATTTTATTAAGTTTAGTATTACTCATCAAAGGCTACGAGCCTGAGAAAATTTTACTCGATTTTTTAAAGAGGGGAGAAACATCCCCTACAAGTGAAAGAATTTTAATGAAAATCACACCGTCAGATTCAGCGTATCAGAAAACCCTATTACATATGTTTCAAGCTCATATCTGCAAAAATCTGCAACTTTGTATTTTTTGCCAGAAGAAAAATATACGAATATAGAAGTTAGTTACGTAAGTTAATTTGTAAAGACATCCATTTAGCAAAAGAAAAGTAAAAATTTTATGCAAATTTTGTTTACTTATTTAATGACGGTTAGCCAAAATAAAAGCTGTATTAACTAAAAAACGATCAGAAATTAAATAAAAAAAACAAGTTTTTTAAACTGAAAGTAAGGAGCGACATTAAAACTTAAAACGAACAGAAATTATTCCGTTGAGGAGGGGCTGTCCCCTCCTCAACGCCTCGCTCTTGACGCTAAAGTTTGACTCTGTCTCACAACTTTATTTTTTAAAACAATAAAAAACTTTAGCGTAAAGAGCGAGGCGTTGAGGAGGGTACAGCCCCTTTCATATACGGAATAATTTCTGTTCGTTTTAAGTTTTAGTGTCGCTCCTTACTTTCAGTTTAAAAAACTTGTTTTTTTTTTATTTAATCACGTCTAAGGGCGTCAGTGTAAATCTGACGTTATAAACTTTTGAGATAATTGCAAAAACTGCTTACTAGAGCTGCTCTCAAGGGGAGGACAGCAGAGCAAATTATAGCCAGATTATAAGGTTTGCCCACCATTTATGCTATGTTTACTATTCCCAATCTACTGTATAGCTGCCCAATTTTATGATGATTTTAAGCCTTTATCCGCAGCATATCATTTTAGAATGTTTTCCTACATTTCTCTCATTACGTTTATTCTCAAACAAATTCACTTTCTAATTTTAGATCCATATTTGCGACATGTAACAGATATGGCCTATGTGTCGGGAAAAGATACAACTAACGATGATAGGGACCATTTGCTCTGGGATTTTTTTGGAAACTATCCTCTTATCTCTAACCCTAATCAGCATGTTCGCGTGGCACGGACCAGTACAGGGATTCTAAACAAAAGAGAATCTCTGACGAATAGCAGAGGAGAAGGAATGGAATCAGTAATAGATACTGCCTTGATCACACCTGTTCAAGATGTGGCGACAATTCATAAGGCACCCGAAGTTCATTCTGTCTTTAAAAGACAAGCTGGGAATATTATTCCTTTAATACCCACTGAGTTTACTGGATGGTATTTAGCTATACTGGGTTTTCTTGTGGGTATAGCTACTGCTTTCAATATGGGAGTCGTACCCACCCCAACACGACTTTTAGAAAATGCATTCGGCGTGCTGCTTGATAGCTATGAGACTAAACATGGCGAATTTGATGATCTATTTGGTCTGAGGAGCATGATTCAGGGTAAAGAATTGATGAGAAAGGAAAAAGATCCTTATTTTCCCGAAGAGCTTTTTGAGAAATAGTGTCTTTTTGTATGTGTGTAAAAATCCGTTGATCTTAGATTATATTTTTCTTTATGTATTTATAAAATTTTCCACGATTAAATGAACTGTGTTTTAATGCCAAAGCTTACAGGCCCTAGGCATCTCCATTAAAAATGAGCTTTGTTTAAAATTTATAGAGTTTTTTGTCATCTATCGCCTAGCCTTATCGCTGTGCCAAAGCATAGCACCATAGCGAAACTCTTTTAGAATTATGCACGAGAGATAAAATATGGTTCTGAATCTTTTCGTGGGGATAGTTATTTATCTTAAATTAACAAGAAAATGAGTAAACATGGTTGACAGTCAGAATAGTATGACTTAATTTTTTTAACAATACAAAAATAATATAAATTTTGTCAAGCCCAAAAGTTTGTAGTAACGGACTGTAAGCAAAGAGGAACTTGTTCTAATTGGAACTGAAACTCTAAAATGAAATTTTTATTATAATATATATATATATATATATCCAAAAAATAAGCCTCTATTTTGATTCCAAATACGTAGAATCAGTACATTTTAAAGTTTTTCCATAAAAATATGAGCCTCAGAGAATTTGCTTAATTTAAAAAAGATTGGGGAAACACCCTTACGAAGGGAGGTAATCTGGGGGAGAAATACAACGGAAAATTTAGCATACTAGAAAACCTTAGTACACATATTAAGGCCCAGTCTTGAAAAATATTACATTTTGTATTTTTTTTTTAGGATGTGGGGAGTGATGGTCATGGATACGTGTTTATTTTTATGCTTTTTTTTTCTAGAGTTAATGATTTTGAGCCAGTAGCCCTAGAATATAGGGAGATCAGGAATTCGAACAAAATTACAAATTTATTTTTGACTATCAGGCCACCGTAAAATAGCATTTTCTATCATTTTGCATCGTAAAACAACAATTTCTGCCGAATGAAATAGAATGAAATTTTTTTGATAGTCGATCGATTCAGAATATATATATTCAGCTTCCCAGGTTTAGTAGCTTTTATGCCCTTCGGTGTCGCAATTATTCCTAAAGACACAGGCAGTTAATAAAAAAAAATACGCTGTTAATATAGTCAACTATTTTTAAGCTTCGTTAGATTATTATTATTTATTAAAAAACCTGTCATACAAAAAAAAAGAAAAGACGGAGCAATAAACAAAAAAAAAAAAAAAAGAAAGAAGTAATACACATAAACTTAGCAGTTATAAATGATGGTTTTTAGTGACAAACGCTGGAGCTAAGATATAAATCAGCTAATTTAAAGCTGAAATTTCGGAAGGGTAAGTACCTCCCGGGAAGTTATGAAGTTGGTAGACTCCAGGTTGAGAAGTTGAGAGAAACTTTCCAGGAACAGTTGAATACTAAACTTCAGAGTTTGAAATTTGACCATGTGGAAGATGGCTGGAATAATTTTAGAAAAACAATTTGTGAAGTTGCTGAAGGTGTCTTAGGGAAGAAAATTAGGACTTCAGCTAAGAATATTAGTGAAAAGGCTTTATCTTTAATAGAGAGGAGAAGGGGTGTGTAAAAAAATCATCTGAGTAGTAGATCATATGAAAACAAAAGTAATGTAAAGAAAGTGGAAAAAGCTTTAAAATATGAACTAAGGAGGTGGGAAGTGGAGACCATGGATAAAATTGCCGAGGATCTGAAAGATGCAGCTAGACGACATAATAGTAAAATATTGTATTGGGATGTTAATAAATTGAAAGAGTGAGTAGTCAATCCGGACTTGTCCCAGTTAAAGATAGGAACAGGGCCACAATTAGTGATAAGGAAAGAGTTAAAGAGAGATGGGCAGAACATTTTGAAAATTTGATAAATCGAGATAGAGTTGCAGGAAAAGATATAGAGGAAAATGAAAAAGTTTGTGATACCTTGGATGTGAAAGAAGATTTGTTTTGTGAGGAAGAATTAGCGACAGTACTAAAAGGATTAAAAAATAATAAGGCTCCAGGTAGTGATAGTCTGGTAAATGAGTTTCTTAAATATGGAGGCCCTGAGGTTAGAAATAAGTTACTGAAGATTATAAATATGGTTTTTGTAAAAGGGGAAGTACCTAACGATTTTAGAAAAACCTTAATTAAACCAATTTATGAGAAATGTGATAAGAGTAAGTGTGGTAATTATCGAAGTAATAGTCTTGTCTCTGTAGGTAGCAAACTACTTAATAATATGATACTTTTTAGACTGAGAGTTGCTGTAGACAAAGTTTTAAGTGAAGAACAGCGTGGTTTTAGAAAAGGTAGAGGATGTGTCGACAAGATTTTCACTCCTAGGCTGATAATTGAGAAGTGCCTGAGTTGTCAAACACCTTTGGTCCTCAGTTTTATAGATTATGAGCAAGCGTCGATTCTGTTGATAGAAGAGCTTTAGCAAAGTTCTTTTCCTTGTATGGTATACCAGACAAATACTTTAAAGTGATTAGTGCTATGTACGAGAATAAAACTGCTGCGGTTAAGGTAGGAAATGAGGTTAGCAGCTGGTTTTGTATTAAATCAGGAGTTAAGCAGGGTGGTGTTCTATCCCCCTTTATATTGACTAATTTGATGGACTTTGTCTTAAGGAGTGCAGGAAAGGTAATGGGAGACCACGGAATCGAATTGGGAGGAAAAACTCTACTGGACTTAGATTATGCTGATGATTTAAGCATCCTAGACGAAAGCGTTAAATAACGTTTGGAAGAATAAGAAGATAAGTCTGCAAACCGAGATTAGAATATTCGAAGCTACAGTGATGACAGTTGTCAAATGTGGCTCTGAAGCATGGGCGCTCCGAAAGCGGATGAAGATTTGCTAGATGTTTTCCATAAAAATTGCCTACGGATTGTTCTGGGTACCCCGCTGACTGACCGTATTTCAAACAGTAGGCTGTACGAAAAATGTGGTTTAATCACGCTTTCTAGGGCTATAATAAAAGAAAGGTTGAGATGGCTAGGGCCTGTTGTGCGGATGATTGATTGCCGAAGATTGTCCTTTTGGCCAACCGTCTATGGCTAAACGGAAAGCAGGTCTTCCTCGTCTGGGGTGGGAAGACGTCATAAAGAAACATTTAAAGGAAATAGAAACTTCATGGGAGGGTGTAAAAATGGAGGCTTTGAATAGAATGGGATGGAGGAGGAGCGTGCGCAGCTATATTGGCCTCAAGCGGCTTGGTGCTTTGGATAGTGGTTAGTAGTGGTAGTGTAATCGTATCAACTAGTTTAAATATGACAAGAAAAGAAAAAGCAATTAAACGACAGTTTTGCCCGCTGGTATTGAAATCAGATCACTCAACAAATGATTCATTAACTGCGATATACATAATTATCAGAAACAAGCAAATTATTCAGTCACGGATTTTTTGCATCTTTACTTAAAACAATATGCTTAAAAGAATGGATAATTAATAAAAAGTTAAATTATTAGTAATATACGCAGTATATTATCAGAGAAAAATTGATACCAAAATTGAAAATAACCAGCGTCACTTAAATTGGACTCGTACGAAAAGAGACTAAATCCATCAATCAGTTTAAAAGTTGCAGCAATTACACTAAGCGCAAAAACAAACACAAAAAAAAACACAACAAATAAATCTTAACTACTGGGCTAGTACCGACGACCAAGGATGGTTCAACTTCGTTAAGCGGGAATTATAAGCGCGAATTCGCTTTTCCACAGCTATAATAGGGTCAGCAATGCTGAATTTTCTTATTAGATAAGAGTTGCGGGCCCAAGGGGGAAAACGTAAAAGATATTTTGCGAACCGGAAGAAAACTGAACAAATTTTTGACTTGTCAGATATTGTGATCATTTTCCAAAACTGTGATATGTACAGATAATGTGGTAGAACGACAGAGTTGATAAGTTTTGAAAGAAGACGGCGGTTAAAACGTAACTTATTCGTTACAAAAGAAGCATATGATAACCCACCTCTACATTCAATGTGAGCAATTAACAGTTGCCGCATGTGCATTATTGACCAAGTAATGGGAAGACCGAGGTAGATGATACGATCTATTGGCTTTATCCTAATATTTCCGAAAGCAATATCCCCAGACGACGCTTGCTTCCTGTTGCAGAATACAACTTCGGACTTTTCAGCATTGAACTGAAGACCTAGTTTTTGCATACTCAGATTATAGCGTTGCAATAATTTCACTAATCTCGCATGGAGGAACATAGCGGCATGAATAAGAGAATCGAACGCTTTACGAACATCGTAAACACGAGAGTTTCACCTGATGTATCAGCATCGACCAATGCGTTCGCGACAACCGAAAAAGCGTGGGCACAACCGAGACGTGGCTAGAATCCAAATTGGCAAGGTTACACATAGCATTTTGCGTTCAAATGATCAATGAACAGAAATTCGAAAGGCTTACAGAAGGTAGTAGCCACCATTATAGGGCGGAAAGACAAGCACTGAGTGGCGAGTTTACCTTTCCTTGGAATTGGAGAGAGATCTTCAATCGAGAAAGAAGAAGGTACAAATCCTTGGGTAACAATTATCCTCATGAAAAGAGCCATATGGTTTACCAGCAGCTCACTTCCATGCAGATTGTGAAGAGCACTTACTTTATCGATGCCAGAAGATTTCTTACGTTTTAGGCGTTGGATTGCTCGTAGTACAGAATCAACAGAAACAACAAAATTGTCGGTTAGCCAACTAGACAGAAATTTATCACGCTTATCTTTATATTCGGATTGTAGGGCGGCATCTGGCAGGGAGAATTCAGCAGAAAAGTATGAATTCCACTCAGAATCAGGAATAACTTGAGCTGATTGGTGGGCACTAGGAGGATCTCTTGATACATTTCTACAGAAGGAAGGTTGGGACAGAAAAGCTTGGTGGGACGTCTCTTAAAATGTCTGGTTCATGTGGGTAAATAGTTCTCTTTCAAACTATCTTTTGGTAGAAACACGAATGTCAAAAACCCAGCCAGAGCGAGGACAGTCACACTGGAGCCACAAATGTTGCCAAAATTTGGATTTTCTCCAAGCTTCAACTAGGCTTGGGTTACTGAACCAATACTTCGTGACACCCTGGCGTATACGTTTAAGAGGTATAGCGGCTTTTTCTCCGCATCGCAGGGCATGGCAAATATATGCAAGATAGATATCTACCAACACCCGTATTTCATGTTTATCGACTTGCGGATTTCTCATGAGCAGCTGGAAAGGAAGATGAATTTTATGTAGGACAGAATTAGTAACTGTTGCGAAAAGATCACCTTGGATATTTTTCAAATCTCTGTAAAATTGGGCCTGAGGCTGATGTGGTTGTGGGGTGGGAGTAGACTGAGCAGAAGGACAAGAAATATATGCAGAGATAAGGTGGTCGGATAGTTGGAAGTCAGTAACGACGTTGACAGGACACACTTGGAGATTTGAAGAAGAAACTGCATGGTCAAGGTTCGACACGTGACTTGAATGGTGTGTGTAAGTGTAATTGAGATCTTTCGGCAAGATCCGAAGCCAATCATCCAAAATACCAGACAAAATAGAAGTACCCTATAAAAATACAACACACTTATCTAACTGGTTAAAAAAAAACGAAGCTTTGGTTACAGTTTAGGCATCAACACATCGACTTTTTATTTATTAATTTTCATTCTACTCGTCGAACCCTTTTTATACGTGATAATTTATATATTTTCCCCTATCTGGTTGAAAAATCCCCAATAAGTCGTATGATCGTGTTGAAATCTACACAATGAAATTCATAATGTATGGGAACTCTAAAGTTACTACTGAAAAAAATAGAAAGTTATTTAGTTTTCAAGAGAAGGATAGTCATACATGCGTGTTTGTTGTTTTTTTCAGAAATTACCTAACCGAATTAGTAGATATAGATTAGCAAAGCCATTGGAAGGGTATTTCGAAAATATTTTATGTTTTTTAAGTGAAAAAAGAGGTAACACTACAGTAAAGAACCGATTTCTGGCATTCTGTCCTTCAAAATAGAAATTTTAACTCGAACAGGGTAAAAATACTATGGAGCAAAAATTCTGAGAAGTGTTGAAAAAGTAATAATTTGTATAGCTCCCAAGTAGAAAGGAGCCATATATGGCTCCTTCCTAAAGATACGTGCAAAATATAAAATGTTCACTGTTATTCCAGATTCTTTATCTAGAAACGGTTATAAAACATCGCACGGTTACTTACCACCTATTAGCGTGGACATCGTTGGATTCTTTTATAGGGAGGGGATATCTAAGATCTCAAGAAAGTGCTTTTAGGCCCATATTTTCAAAATTTTGAAGAGAGGTGCTTCAGATGATCTGGATAAACATTCAGATGATTATAGATTCAACATCTGGCTCCCTTAACTTGGAAGAATGTATGAATAGAGGATGAAGCGTGCAGTGTGGTTGCTGACGGAATGAAAGCTCTGTTTGAAAAACTGTTTATCCAGGAAAATTCCATTTTGTTTTGAAAAGAATATACATTAGATTTGCTCTTTTTCTCAATATATATTTTACGAAAAAGCTTAAAATTTATGTGAATAGTGGCAGATAGGAGGAGGGATGGTGTTGGTATCCGCTTTATATTTAGGAGAGCCCTGGATATGTTAAAAAATACCATAAATAAAAAACAGGTTTAGTCAAATAAAAGTAAAGACCGAAACCAAAGTCTAAAGTAATGAAAATTACCCTGTAATTGAGGGGTATTCCCCTTTTATACCTCCTCCCCCTTTACATTAAAGTTTTAATAATCTTTGAAGTTATCTTTACTAATATTTAAAGTGGAACAGCTTATTAATTCGTGTGTGCTTAAAACAATAAGATTTCTAGCTCCAATGTCTGGAAAGGCTATCGGAAAAAAAAACTTTAAATTAATAAATAGCTGTTTTCGGGCATTCAAAAGTGTTTTAAGTAAAACAACTGTAAAACTTAATGCCAGTCTACAGCAAAAAAAAAAAAAATAAATAAAAATAAAATCTCAAATGCTTCAAATTAACAAACCGTTTTTCTTAGCATTTTTAGAAAAACAACGTTAAAATTCGGAATAACTAAAAACGCGGTTTCTGAAAAAATATAAATACAAAAAAAAGAGTTCAAATTGCAGAAATTAGAACCTTTTGCCTCGAAATAAGGTCAGTTGGCATCATGATTCATCAGAATTTTCTAGGGGTTTCAGGTTCTCTTTCAAAATTTTCCAAAAATGCCGCTTTAGTAGTTCCAGCTGCAAAAGTATATTTTTAAATTATTATTTTTCTTTTTTTTTTTTAAAAAGATCTATTTTTGTGAGTATTTTAAGAATTTAGGTTTTTTCTAAAAGGAATGGCAAGCCTAAAACAACAAAAGACCCTGGGGCTGTACTATCAATATACAGCAACTAGTAATTTCTGAGCCAAATTAGAATTCTACACGCATTGCTGTTTAGATGATTCAGCCTGGACCAGGTTGTATTTTTGGTTTTGTGATGAGGAAGGAGGGTATGCCCCTAAACTTTGGTATAATAGCTACCTCCAAACAGAGTTTTAACAGAACATATTACAAAATAAGCCTAACTAAATCCATAGAAATACAGAGCGTACATTTTTCTTTTTGAGTTCAAATAGCTCAGCTTCAAATAGATTTTTTTATTCATTTCTTAGAACCAAATAAACAGATAGGCTTCACATCAAACTCACCTGTTTTTGCCATTTTCATCCAGCCAGTTGATTATCTCCTGTGTCTCGTTCCAGCATACCATTAGCACTTCGTCGCCACCCATATGAAATATGTCGGAATCAAACACATCATTGAAGTCCTTATAAACCTCCTCTAGAATCCTGTACATATTTTCATTAACCGGATTTAGCTGTCCGCACGGTGGTTGAACACAATATTTCTAAAGAAAACACTATGAGCATCCACGTATTTAATACAAAGCATCATTTTAAAGAGAAAAAAGTAGCCCTTTAACACCAGACAAACAGTGAAAAAAAATCAACAAGGCTTAAAAAAAACTTGCTGCTGTGCGCAGCATGCTCCTGTGCAGAAGAAAACCAATCCACACAACTTTCTGGTCTATTTCAAAGCACGAAAATTAAATAAGGTTTAAATCAGAGTCATTAAGGGAGACGGCAAAGGCTAAGGGAGAGCATGGAATCAAATGGGAAACTAAACTCACCTAGGCTTAGGTTATGCTGATGAATCCCTGCTAGGAATAGGAATTATTTTCTCAAGGTTTTCGGACCCCAAAGCTGCAAAAGACGGTTCGAAACACAATGTTTAGAAGACTAAATCACTAAGACTGGGAAGGAGGTGTTCAATTCAGTAGTTGGCTTAACTTACCTAGGTAGTATTATTAGTAAAGAGGGTGGATGCAATGAACATGTTTGAAGTAGAATAGTCAGGGTCCATGAAGTTTTTAATACAGATGAAAAAAAGTGGTTCGGAAAAACAGGAAGATAAGTATGCGAACAGAGATTAGAATGTTGGAAGCTACAGAGATGACAGTCTTCAAGTATGGTTCTGCAAAATGGACATTCGGAAAGATGGAGGAGAATTTATTAGATGTTTTGAAGAGGAATTGTCTACGTATTATTTCGGGTACCCACCTGACTTACGTATTTCAAACAGTGCCTGTTCGAAAATTATATGGTTCTATCCTGTTTTCTAGGGCTATAATGAGAGAAAGGTTGATGTAGCTAGGACACGTTCTGCGGATGAAGGAGGATAGATTGTCAAAGATCATTCTTCTCGGCCAGCCATCTAGGGACAAACGAAAAGCGAGTCGTCCCCAAATGGGGTAGGAGGAAGCTCTGACGAGGGCTTTGAGAGAAGTAGGCACTTCTTGGGAGGGTATAAAGAGGGATGCCTTGAATAAACTGGGATGGAGGATGAGCGTGCGTAACTGTGTGGCCTTTGGCTGCTTGGTGCTGCAGTGAGTTATTAGTAGTATTAGCAGTACTCTGCATTTTTTATCGCTTTATTATTCTTATTACTTATTGTTAAAGCTGATAAGCTTTATATTCTAGCATAAATATTTGTTATAATTAATTAAAAAAACTTTTCCCACAAAAAAAGTTTCATAGAAACTTAGAGAGCTCCATTAAACCAAAAATGAGCAAAAATGAAGTCAAATAATCATCCAAGCGTAGAGCTACCACGGATCGCCATCAATAAAGAAATAAAACTCATAACGAACATAAACAACATTAAATAGCCGAGGCAAAGTCCAAACGGACAAAAATTAACATGAGTAGGGCTTATAACCCCTATGCCTTCTCAAGGCCAGAACACAATTTACGCTTTACTTTAAATGACCGTGGATTGTCAGTTTAATACTGATATTATACTGATATTGTCAGTTTGTATACTGATATTTATTCTTTAAAGTTTTGATAATTTTTTATTTATAAAAGTAAAAAAAAAACGTAAAAAATTCCAAATTGTTAGTATTGTGTTAAAATTATTACATAAAATATATAAAATTATTAGTGCTTGTGTACAGCTAGCGTTGTATGCCCTGTTTCAAGTATTTCTTATGAGGGAAACGCTTATCTATATCAAGTATGGAGCATGCAGTTCCTCTCAACACTCCTCTCAACGGACTGGGTATTTCTAACACAAGCACTTTTGGCTCTTAAAAAGGGCATTAAAACTTCCGACTTCCAATCAGATGAGCTCCATCGATCCAAAGTTTATGCGACCACCTATTCCATAAGAACCTTATATGCCCCTGGGCATAACTTGCAACCCTTACCCATGAACTCTAGGGGATTGTGTCCACCCTAAGGACATTGTTACATGACTTTTAGACTATTGGTAACAGAATGGTTATCTTACAATTTCAATTGATTGCGTTTCAGAAAAAGAGGATGTCCAGGAGAGGGGGAGAGGGTAGTTGCTCTCCATCATGTGTGACTCCTAAAAGGGAACTAGAACTATACACTTCCAATCAAATGAACCTCTTCTAAAGTTACCACGACCACCCCTTCCATAAAAACTTTATATATACCCCTGGGGCATAACTTACAACCCTTAACCCCAGATCTAGGGGATTCTGTCAACCCCATAGGCTTTTTCATATGATCTTTGGACTATTTTTGTTCAAATACCAACCCAAAAATTTCTATCAGATGCTTTTATGGAAAATAAAATCTGGGGAGGGGGGTGGCTGCCCCCCGATCACTTTGACTCTTAAAAAGGGCACTAGAACATCCAATTTACAATACAATGAGCCACCTTCGGAAATTATACGACCACCCTTTCTATAAGAACCTTATATACCCTCGGGGAATAACTTACAACACTTGCACTGAGGGCTGTGAGGGGGGGGGGGTTGTCATCTTCAAAGACATAATATTGAGACCTCTGAACTACACTGAACAAAATGGCTCTCTCAAAATTTTGATTTGATATGTTTTGGGAATTGATTGGCGTGGGGGGGGGGGGCTTGGTGCCCTCCAATCACTTTTGACTATTAAACAGGGCAGTAGCCCTTTCAGTTTGAGCCTTTTTCGAAGTTTCTACGACAACAAATGGCCATCTCAAAATTTCTATCAGATGCATTTGGGGAAAATAGAGATGTGTGTGTGTGGGGGGGGGGGGGGGTGGATACTAGATCTTCTGATTACCAATCCAATGAGCCCCCTCCGAAGTTTACAGGACTAAGCTTTCTATAAAAATCTTATATGCCCCAGGGCATTGCTTACAACCCTTGCCCTGAGGGCTTGGGGGGGGGAATGTCATTCTCAAAGACATAATTTCTGAGCCTTTTAACTACGCTAAAAAAAGGGCTATCTCAAGAAATATTGGAAGTGTTTGGGGAAATGGTGGGTGTGGGAGGGGGGTTAGTTGCCCTCCAATCACTTTCAACTAATGAAAAGGACACTAGCCCTTTCAATTTCCAATCGAATTTGCCCTTTTCAAAGTTTCTGCCTCCCTCCTTAGATTTTGGAAAATACATCCCCCTCACTGAATCTTTTTGAATTGACACCACTGACTTTGAAGCTAACTTTCGCTTCTTAGGAGCGAAAACAGTAAAATATGCAGGTACTGCCACACGTCTATTTCTCTTAGATTCAGTATTTTAAAGTACTATAGGATTTAATGTCGACTTAGTGTGTAGAAATTCACTGTTCCAGAACGATAATGTGAATTTCTTATATACAGGTATCAGGAAAATAGGTGTTCTATATATGGTGTTGCTATTTTTTTCAAGAGGCTACCATTATGTTTTGCTTATCTACAAAATGCCTCCCTTTTCTAGTCCCCAGATTAATATGTAGCAGTGGCTAGAAGATTCATTTATACCTATTGTTGAATCATGCCAACAAATGAACATAAATGAATTTTGAGCATTTCATTTCCCAGCACTGAAAATGCTACGCAGTGAGGTATATCGTTTAGCCCACCCTTGTAAATATTAGCACAAGAACAGTACAGTCCAAGTCAATTTTGTCCGACTCGAACTTTAGCGTCAATTGTGTCTTTTCAGGACTTATAAACCAATTTTTTCTTAAAATATAAACATTTTAATTCAATCTTACTTGCCAAGGCTCCTTATTTGCACATAGCACCATATTTCCTAGGTTATAGTTTGGTCCCCATTGCCATCCATTACCAACATGAGAAGGCGCGTCGAATTCTGGGAGAACTCTTACTCCCCTTGTCTGAGCGTATCTTACCAACTCCTAAAATTAGAATTCTTGTCAAATATAGACCTAGTTCAATAATGTTTCCCCCTCTGTGGTTATTTCTAGGACAAACAATGTGTGTGCAGATTACCAATTTCATCCTTAGTGGTTCCTGTCTCTTTCTCGTTCATTAAGTTGCTTGTCTTTGCAATAGCTTCCAAATTAAAAAAAAAATCTGGCTTTGTTTTGTCTTCATTCTTGTTTAACAATTAAGAAAATATTCAAAAGAATTTTGTAACTGTTTTAGAATAAAAGTTTAGCTTTCTGTACAAGATTACATTACATCTGTTTAAAGCAACTATTTTAATTGCTACTTGCATTTGCTGTGTAAATGTGTTTGCCAACAGTTTCTTGCAACTCTATTGCCAGCTTCAACTTAAAATATACATAACGAACTTATTTGCTTGGATTAATCTATTTTTAAAAAGGAATTTCTTGCATAAAAAAAGAAATAGATTTTAGTTATTTAATGTCGTTTGGGTTAGAGCAAATTGCCATGTTAGCGCAAATTGACAAGAGAGTTTTAATGATGATTATAGTCTCTACTATCCCTCGCATCGTTACTCAAGCAAACAAAGACAATTAAGCATCCTCAAATGGGCAAAAATGTAGACAAGCAGGAAAACATTCTTTCAGGATTCCGTGTTAAAGTAAGCCGTTGTTGATAGAGAACTGTTTCCATATTAGAATTTGTTCTTGGGCTATTTGAATTAGCAAGTCAGAAACAAAAAAAGAGGAAAAGAAGTTGTTCATTAAAGTTGGGCGTATGTTCAATAATAGATGCTTTAATAATGATATTGATCGCATTTATTGCTCGATGATATTCCATATGCATTTATTGCTCGTTTAATCAGAAGGGTTCCGAAATTCTACAGTGCAACTAGCAGAATATCAATAGCAGATAACAACTTTGTCCCAAAGTTTTCCTCCAATTATATGCCTCTCCTCTTGGATTTTTTTTTATTTCTGATTTTCCAAAGGGGCGATCTTGTCATACCGGTCTTTAGGAAATTGGAAGAGGCCTCACTGAATAAGCATGAGCACTGTTCTGTTTTTCTGAAGAAACAGAAAAAAATAAACAGGGCTTGAATAAAACAGAACAGAAACAGAACAGGTCAACAAAAAACAGAAGACACGTTTCTGTTCCTGATCTGTCTTTTGGCAAAAACAGAAAACATTTGTTTTTGATCAAAAACTACACTTGCCATGGGTAGTGCTTTTCTGTGGCGGTAACACTTTTGAGAAAACCTAGTACTCTTGCAGCATTTTTTCCCGCAAAAAAGAGCAGTTTTTCTAATACAGGGGCGAAAAATTGTCTGCACACATAAATATCGCTATAATTTTTTCCTTAAGGTTATTTTTCTTCCATTTTCCCGTTCCGAAAATACACTCTTATGTTTATAATACATACTAGTTATTCGAGACTTCGAGACATTAAAAAGAAAAAAAAATTTAGCATGAAATTACGCAGTCAGCTCAAAGTCATTAGTACTTAAGCAGAGCATATAGTTGATTTGGTAGGGGACAATCTTCCCCTCCAGACCATGCTTTCCCTTTCCTCCTTAGTCTATCCTGATGTGTGTAAGTCATCTTAAACAAAAGTAAGAAAGAAGAGCACGAGAAAATGACAGTTCTTGCTGTCAATTAAAAAAATTGTTTGTTACCTTGCAGCTTAAAGCAGCCTTTTAAGATTAATTATTTCCAAGTCAATTTGTGTGAAAATTTTTCAAAAGACAAATTAATGGTTTAAGGGTACTTCGCAAATTCTTACGGTGCTTTGCGCTAGAAAATATTGTTCTATGCCCTCCACCAAATTCATTCTTAAGTATATAAGTAATATGAAATTTCTCAAATTCTGAATTTCAAAGGAACTTAGACTCTTTGATACATAGTTACTTTCTTTAATAATTCTCTTCTCTTGAATAGGTTTTGAAAGGGATGCAAATATAACGACAATTGTAGTTTTTGACAATTTATTTTAAAAATTTCCGTTGCTTTGCGACAGAAAGCACTTTCTCCACGCATGCAATTGCTCTATCATAGAAATTGTTACTATTTTAATTTTTTTTTTAAGAATACGAGTGGACATGCTTTTGATTATGTTGGTTCGTTTTCACACTCCATTCCCAAAGGAGAAAGGGTAGTGAAATCCTGGACTATAACTAGCCATAATCACACAACCCAAGAATACTAATTTTATTTCTTAGCCGATCCTCCCCCCCCCCTAAGAAAATCTGGATCTGTCAATAATTCAAAGGTGTAATATAAGAAAATTGCACTTTTGCACCCGTCACTAGGATTTATATAAATTTGCACTACTGTATTTATGTAAATTAATGAAGAAGAAAAACCTTACGGGAAAGCTCTACAACACTTTAAAAGATAGACTATCAGTTTCTCCTCAAAAGATCTTAAGGCCTTTACGGCAGAGCTGCTAACACTGCAGGAGCGTCTTAAGATTTTGAGACCTGTTGTATCTAAAAACGACTGGAATTAGCTTTCCTCATCGGACTCTACCATAGCCTCAAGGACTTCAGCAGTACAAAAGCGAGTTGGAGTGGGCTTTCTTGCACTCTCTGCACCATTGCTTAATATATTCTACAGTAATGGTGCTAAAGATTGAAAGACCAGACAAAGACCCCAAGTGAAAACCACAGTTTATAGAATTATCCAGTAAGTTTATCGCAGATCATTTCTGGTCTTCATTCTCGGTGCGAACAAAAAGCTCCTCCTACTTATTTCTACATTAGCAGGCTAGTGCGTTTTCGTCAATCAATGAGAAATGGTTACAAAGTGCATTATTCGTAATTGCGAAAGAAGAAAAAAAAATTGGTGAGCCAGCCAAGTGGTTTGCAAGTGTCCCATCTCACAGGTATGACTTAATTTATATACAAATTATGACTTAATCTATTATTTACATACAGTGGACTCAACTGATCGGCCTATGTAGGATTTTATAAAAAAGGGGGGGGGGGGTTGATGAAATTTGTGAAAATACGGAATTTTTTCTTCTTCTAATAACTGGTGGAATAGGTGTGATGGTTTCAGGGGCGGATCCAGGATTTTTTTAGGGGGGAGGGTGGGCGCAAAATAGGTTGATTCGACAAACTTACGTTAGGAGCAAGCTTAATTAATGCAAACTTGCGTTAATTAGGTAAATTACTCTACTTTAGACTACTATGGGGGGGCACCCCTCGCCCCCCCTCTGGATCCGCCACTGGATGGTTTATCCTTTTTTTTCATGTCGTGATGTTTATTTTCTACGATATTTATTTTCTAGATAAGACTAGTTTCGTTTTCAATCAATGTTTTCGTATGAAATGGGCAGACCTTTCCTGAACTTTAAACAATAAACACCTCTGTTTGAAAATCATTGCACTTTGTGAATTTAGATAGCGATAAGGGTTCTTGATTGACACCAATTTTGGGACTTGGATTCTAATTATTGGTTGCTGTGGTAAAAGTTGCCATAATAGCCTTATCCAAGAAAATACCAAACGTCTGTTAAGAAGTGTTTTTCGTAAAATTCTTAGGGAACTTTCAGAAAATTTTATTTCTACTGATCTTAAGTTTAATATGGCCTTTAATTTTCTAAAAAAAAAATTTCTTTTTCGTAAAGTTTTCGTAGTGTATATATATATATATATATATATATATATATATATATATATATATATATATATATATATATATATATATATATATATATATATATATATATATATATATATATATATATATATATATATATATATATATATATATATATATATATATGTGATATATATGTATGTGTGTGTGTGTGTGTGTGTGTGTGTGTGTGTGTATAGTGTGTGATAGATATATAGTGTGTGATATATATATATATATATATATATAGTGTGTGTGTGTGATATATATATATATATATATATATATATATATATATATATATATATATATATATATATATATATATATATATATATATATATATATATATATATATATATATATATATATATATATATATATATATATATATAAATTAGTTCAGATGTTTATAGGAATTACAAGTAGGTTTCGAAGTCTCGAGTTGGTTTCAAAGGCATTTTGAGAAAGTTTCTGCCAAAATACGTGTTCCAGGATAATTGGACCGCTAACGGCAGATCAAATAGAGAGGAGCTGTTTGTACGCGCCGATATATATATATATATATATATATATATATATATATATATATATATATATATATATATATATATATATATATATATATATATATATATATATATATATATATATATATATATATATATATATTTATATCGGCGCGTACAAACAGCTCCTCTCATTTGATCTGCCATCAGCGGTCCAATTACCCAGGAACACCTATTTTGGCAGAAACTTTCTCAAAATGCCTTTGAAACCAACTTGAGACTTCGAAACCTACTTTTAATTCCTAAAAACATCTAAAAATAACATTACACTACTAACTGCCGATTTTCATGTATATATTGGAATAAATTAATTTAAAATTAATTTCTTCAAAATTAGTGTTCCGTCGTTGAAGCCAAGTTTCGCGTCCAAGAGAAATCTAGCGTTTCTACCCGCGAAAAGATCTAATGCTGCTTTTGTTTATATCTGCAAAAACGTTCTCTAGAGCACTCACGCCCCGATCCGGGTTTTCATAATGGGTGAGATAGGGAATGATCATACTGCTAATTCTATAAACTGTGGTGAAAACCTTCCAAATGTTGAAGCATCCAGATAAGCTGTGTAACATGTCATCGGATAGCCTATTATGCGACCTCGTTTTCTGACAGACTCCCAGCTTCCCACTATTCTTCTCCATTACTTTCGCCACCCTTTTCCGTAGACGCTGCTTCAATCTAATCAGATTCTTCCGATAAAGTATCTTCACTTCTGGAGTTTTCAGAAAAAGGTACAGAAAGGCCGTCTGAATCATTTTCACCAGCCTTCTGTTTAACTTTTTTTCTGGCAGCAACATTTATGTGATGATGCACAGTTCCCCAGGATGGTGCTTTCAAGCCCCCTGTTGTATTTTAAATAAGCTGTTTCATATCTGGCCTAACACACACAGAAAGTGCCAATTTGTCTTTAAACAGGGTTTTGTAGCAGAGCTTCCATAGAGAAGTTTGTTTTGATTGATTAGAAATAAGGAATGGTCGTATGTCTACTCCTCTTATTCTATATTTCACTAATTCATTATCGTCTGTGTCACTTGCTTTGCTATTGGGAGCTTTCTTTAGGGCAGCAGCCTGACTTGATATATATATTTTTTTGAGTTGGCTTGGGTATGTTATTTACTGCACCAGCCGCATATACTTTATTACATCAATTATATCCTTCTTTTTAAGATGGTATTTAAATGTCGTGGTAGAGACTCCCTTAGCCTTTAGAGACACTTTGCAAAAATTGCACTTGATACTTTCTGTGATTCCTTTTTTCAAATGGGATACCCAGAGAGATATCTTAGAAGTTTTAGTTGGAACATCCAAGTCGTCATCAGAAGATAACAACATGCTTTTCTTAGCACAAAGGTTGATTTTAGGATTTTTTTTTACAAAATTAGAACCACCTTCCAGTAACCTACTATTTTAAAAATTGCACCTCCACCCAAATATCTGACCTCTTTCACCTCACTGGCATAACTAGGGGGAAAGCGACCAATTGCCTCCTGAGAAGTTTTGTTGGCACAATAAGCCAAAGAATCCGTCTGCTTATAAAAGTAAAATTACATATCCCAACTACGGTTTCATAACAACTTAGACGATTTGAAGCACAATATTAATTTTTACGGGAATTAGCTTGTCTATAACTGGTATTTATGAGACAGATACTTGAAATAATTCACCGCTTAATGTTAATTTTTTGAATTTCTTCTGCTGTATGGTAAAAAATACTGTGTTCACCGGAAGATTGGTATCCTACTGAATGAGAAAAATATATCAACATTTTATAAGAATTTGTCCCTTCCAGAAAATCAGCTAGTTTCAACTCTAGGCTTTTCCTTGAAAGGATCTCTATTGATTTTAGAGATGATTTTAGTAACATGAGAAAACGTATATTTGGCTATCTTGTTATGTTGATGCAATAAAGATTTGCTAGCAAAAAAATATATTCCTACTGGACAAGACTTCAATATATTTACATTGCTCTCTTACTAAGCATTTAAGAGAATTTGCAAATTAATAATCAGTATTTATCATGTATAGGTCAGCACGGTAATCGTAGCAAGTCAATGTTATTTAGCAGCGTAAATTCCATAAAAACAGTTAGATTAAAGTACATTTATACTTAGATTATTTATCATGTATAGGTCAGCACGGTCAGCACGGGAAAATTAATAAAGTAAAACTACCTTAGGTTTTAATAAAAAAAACTTTCAAGTTTCCAAAGACATAAAATAGACTGTCTTCATGGACGAAAGTCTGAAAGCCCTATTTGCGTGAATGAGTGAATAGTGTTATATAATTACAGAAAAATTTTCAAAAAATGCATTTTAATCAGAAGAAGCAGGAAGGTTAGACGTATCAAACAGTTCGTGGTAACTAACTGTTTGATACGTTAGGAGCGAAACGGCTCAATAGTAACCGAAACTCCAAAAAACAGAATTTTGATATCAATAAACATACCAAAAGAATCGACTGGTTATGCTGACTCGAACATATAAGATTCATTAAGTTTAATGAACCAAAAGCTACGCGCCTGAGAAAATTTGCGGTTTTCGAAAAGGGGAGAAACACCCCCTAAAAGTCAAGGGATCTTAATGAAAATCACATTATCAGATTCGAGGTATCTGAGAACCCTGTTTCAGACGTTTCAAGCTCCCATCTGCGAAAGTGTGTAATTTTGTATTTTTTTCCAAAAGAAAGATAATGGATGCGTATTTATTTGTTTTATTTTTTATTTGTTTTCCACAGGGGTGATCGCATCGAACCAATAGTAATAGAATATCAGGTAAGGGCCCATTTGCCCGAATAGTAATAGTTCTGGTGGCCTTTTTAAGTAACCAATGAGATTGAAGGGCAACTAGCCGCCCTCTCACTCCCCTTTTCCTCAAAGTCATCCAATAAAAATTTTGAGATAGCCATTTTGTTCAGCATAACTGAAAGGCCCAATAATTAGGACTTTGGAGATAATATGACCCCCCCACGGTCCCAGGGTAAAGGTCTTTAAGTTAAAAATTTTGCCCATTGTTTACGTATAGTATTTGTTATCGGGAAGTATACATACATTTTTCAGGTGGGGGGGGGGATTTGATGCTTGGGGGATTTTCCACGGGGAGACATTTGCATGAGAAGGGAAGTTTCCGGGGGGGTGAACTTTCCAGAGGAAATTTTATACTGGGGAGAATTCCTGAATTTGCCAGAATCCTTATACGAATTTCGTTTTATTAGTCTTACTTTCTCCATGCAGAGTCAATTTTAGATGTGGAGATGTTAAGGGGAATTACCCAGGGGAAAATTTCGCCTATTGGAGTTGTCTAGAGTATCTTTCTGTTGGAGGAGAGATTTTTCACGGGAGAAATCCGCCATAGGGGAGTTTTCTACAGGACAAATTCCCCAGAGGGAATTTTCTGTGGGGGCAACTTTTTAGTGGGGGGGCGGTTTATTTACGGGAAAATTTTTCCACGGAGGAGTGAGCTTCCGGCATGATTTAAAATATTCTTTTCAGATGAAAGTGCATTAAAAATAAGTTTTCACCGAGAACGTTCGCAAGAAATTTTTCGGGGAAATTTTCCAGTTAGAAGGAAACTGTCTAAGAGAAATTTTCATGGCACGAGGGATATTTTACTCTGGAAAAATTTTTCATGGAGGGATTGTTCGTGGGGAGAAGGATTTTTTTCATTGAAGAGGTGCTTTTCATTGAGGGGGTGCCGGATATCCCGGCGTTTCTTAAAACGATCAGAAATTAAATAAAAAACAAGCTTTTTTCAACTGAAAGTAAGGAGCGAAATCATAAATTAAAAGGGCACCCGAAAAAAATTTTCCAGGGGGGGGGGGCAGATATTTTATTTGAAAAGTTGCAGAAGAAACCAGAAAAATGTAAATTAAATATTTCACAATAATTCAGCTATAATCTTTTAGAAGATGTACACGGTCTTCTGCATACGGTTGCCTTATACTTTCTTAAGCATGTTTAACTTGAGAATTATCAAATTTGTTAATGAAAGACGCAGAAAAAGCACATTAATGCACTGACATTAATTTATAAACATATAAAGGGGAGGGAAAAAGTAAAGCGGGGGGGGGGGGCAATTTTGTTATATTTAATTTTTCAATGAGAGTAAAAAAAAAAAAATTTCAATACAATTACCGAAAATGTTCTTTTCAAAATCTAGGGGGGGGGGGGTCTTGGGAATAAAATACTCCCCTCCAAAACTGATACCACTGATTCAAGTTATTGTATCTAGAAAAAAAGAGTACTTTTAAAAATGGATATGGTTACCAAATGAAGCAAAGATGAACCATTTTCAAGGATTTTATAGTCGTGAAGTGTATAGAAATATATTTTAAAGTATAAAGTATTTTTACACGTATGAAGCATGTATCATACATTTCCTTCGGCTTGTATATTATTTATTTAATTCAGAAACAAGTTTTTTCAACTGAAAGTTAGGGGCAATGTTAAAACTTAAAACGAACAGAAATTGTTCCGTACATGAAAGGGACTGTCATCTCCTCATTGCACCTCTCTTCGCGCTAAAGTTCTTACTACTTTATAAAGCTTCCTATTCTAACTAACGACCCTTGTTTTCCGGGAGTCGTTCTTAAAGATTTGGGACAGAAAGTCAAACTTTAGCATAAAGAGCAGGGTATTGAAGAGGGGGCAGCCCCTTTCATATACGGACTAATTTCTGCTCGTTTGAGGTTTTAGCGTTTCTCCTATATATATATATATAGTAGTTATACTAGTTGAACTAGTATAATTTCTGATCGTTTTTCAAACAATACCGAGAAATCTGCCTTTCCAAAATCATGTAAAAAAATTAAATTTCCTCAACAGATAGTTCCTTTCAGATAATTTTGTCTCCGTGTAAAATTCTCTTCTTAAAAATATCCCAACGTGTCAAATTGACAAGATATAAAACATGTACTAAATGTTTTCCGTAGATTATTTCCAAAAACCCACTCTCCCACAAAAAATAACCCAATGATAAGGTCTTTAGCCAAAGAAACCCAGGACAATTCCTCCTCCTCCCTCCTAAAAATGCTCCAGAAAAACCCTGGATTTCTTTTTATAAAAAAAAGATTAAACTCAACAATTTTTTTATATGGATTTTTAATCGTTTACACGAGTCAGACAGACATTTGGGGGGCGGGAGGTTTCAAACCTCCTTCCCCCTTCCCCATGGATAGGCTACACTCTTGCCTATAAATAACATTTGCCCTTGAAAATATTATTGAATTTGAAAATAGCATAAAAAAAAGGAATCAAGACATGTTTTCAATTTGTTCTTAGTAAAATTATACGAATATGTATAAATTTGCCAGTTAAAATATATCAAACAGTTCGTGGTAACGAACTGTAAGTAAGGAGTGACCCGGGTCAATGGTAACCGAAAGTGTAGAAAACGGAATTTTGATACCAATACATACATCAAAAGAATCAGATTTTAATGTTGATTTCAAATATATGATTTTCATCAAGTTTAGTCCTACCTATCAAAAGTTACGCGCCTGAGAACATTTTGCCAATTTTCGAAAAAAGGGGGAAAGACCCCCTAAAAATTATAGCACCTTAATGAAAATCACACCATCATATTCAGCGTATCAGAGAACCCTACTGCAGAGGTTTCAAGCTCCTATCTACAAAAATGAGGAATTTTGGATTTTTTGCCAGAAGAAACATCACAGATGCGTGTTTTTTTTCTTCCTAGGGGTGATCGTATCGGCCCAGTGGTCCTAGAATATCGTGGGAGGGCTCATTCAAACGGAAATTAAAAGTTCTAGTGTCCTTTTTACGGGACCAAGAAAATTGGAGGGTAAGTAGGCACCCTCCCACGCTCATTTTTTCCCCAAATTCACCCGATCAAAATTTTGAGACAGCCATTTTGTTCAGCATGGTCGAAAATATGATAACTATATCTTTTAGGATGACTTACTCCCCCGAAGTCCCCGGGGGGAGGGCTGAAAGTTATCAACTTTACCAAATGTTAACATATAGTATTGGTTATTGGGAAGTATACAGACGTTTTCAGGAGGGATTTTTTCTGGTAGTGGGGGTGAGGAGTGGGTCGGGGGTTATGTGGGAGGTCCTTTCCATGAAGGAAGTTTTCATGGGGGAAGGGACATTCCTATAAAGGGGGCGCCGGATTTCCCAGCATTATTCAAAAAAAGATCAGAAATTATATATAAAAAAACAAGTTTTTTAACTGAAAGTAAGCAGCAACATCAAAACTTAAAACGACAGAAAACATTACGTATATGATTGGGTTCACCCCCTAGTCAATATCTCGCTCTTTAACCCAAAGATTATTTAGTACTTTCATAAGAGCTATTTATTCCAATTAACGGCATTTGTGATTAAGGGGTAATTTTTAAAGAATTGGAACAAAATTCGAACTTTAGCTTAAAGAGCAAGGTAATGACTAGGGGGAGAAAACCCTAATATACGTATTAAAAATATATGAATATAGAAGTTCGTTACGTAAGTTACTTTGTAAGTTACGTATATTTATTACTAATAAAAACGTTCGTAAATAAAATTAAACAGGTTTCGAGAAAGCCATTTAACCAAATAAAAGTAAAATTAATATTCAAATTTTGTTTTAATTATTCATGTACGGTGAGCCAAAATCAAAACCTGCATTAATTCAAAAACGTTGAATTGATTACTATCGTGGTTGCAGATGTACCTGCAACCTAGTAAATGACAAATCTTGGATAATAGTATATTTATAAAAAAAAACTTACACAAAGGATTCATGTACTTATACAACCTTATCCTATGTCAGTTACTGAATACATTGACCGTTATATCTACAGAAAACTATTAAAAATGCCAAAACGAAATTTACTTTACATGCCACCTTTTTTATCTGTATTTACAAAAGTAAAAAAGTATTAACAATTAATATTAGTAATTTTTCTAAAGAAACTTTGAATGTTTGACAAGAAAACCCCCTACCCAAAGACCTATAGGACGTATCCTATGATTATATTTTAAAATAGATTTCATATATTAAATATATTATATTTAAACATATTTTAAAGTATTAAAGTATATCGATGCATAAGAAGCATGTAGCATATTTTTCCTCGTCTTACTTCTGAAAAAATTCAGTAACTACCACTAACTGCATATAGTAGTTCTCTAACGCCGAGGGATACGGAAAGATAAGTTGTCTTTATGATTGATATTTGCTAATTTATCTAATTTTAAATGTGATTTATCTTGTTTAGTTATGAAATGCATCTAGATGTAATCATAAAATAGGCACCTTGTAAATCCCGTTTTGGGAATATTTTTGGGTCAAATGCCTTTTGATGATTGAAAGTTTAATTACCCTTATATCGTCTGGAGAGTAAACATGGCTAGAGGTATATGCGCCGTACAAAGTCAGCTGCGGAACTCGACTTGAAACCAAAGGATAAGCGTTTGTATCTGTAATGTGCCAATGAAAAACGTTCAACTTGTTGTAAGAAAGTCCATCTATTATTCTTTTCAGAGCTGGTAGAGGAAGATAGTTCCTTGAGGTATCCATACTTAAACCTCGATGTGAGTAAACTGGATTGTCATTGATAAGAGCCTAGAAAAATATTGCTTTAGATTTAGACTCATTAATACAAATTTTATCGAGCCAATAGATACTTTAGTCATGTAATGTTAAAAAAGCGGCTGATTTTGCTACTAAATTTTGAAGAAGATCTATCTAGTTACTCATGGACTGCTTTGTGATTCTGATGTAGGATTTTACGTACGTATTTTGCAAGTCAGAAAAGTAAATAAGACGATTCTTCCGTCCTGATCCAGCATTAATGAGAAAGTGTAACTCAAAGCAAAAGCAATTTTCTTGGGTTGGGTTAAGGTTAAAAATGACAGTTGGCCAGGAAAAACGTCATTAGTACTACATATATTGACGTCATTAGTGCAAAAACTCGTCCGCCTCTTAAGAAGCCTTCTATCTCTGTGTAGTTAATGTAAAAAAAAATGCGCAAATTGGAAATATTGAAAATAGTTACCAAGATTCTCGGTAACGTTAGTGATTTTTTGTTTGTTAATTCTATGTTCAATGAATAGAAAACAAAATAAATAAAATGCTAGTACCAAAATCGAAATGTTGCATTTGAAGCAGTCACCAAAGCAGGGCGTCAGTGATGCTAAAAACCTTATTGTTTTTTTTTTTTTGTGAAACCAAGTGTAGTACAGGGGCCAATTTATCTGCTTGTTGGCCCAGGCACTATGAATTTCAGTCCAAGACTCGTCTGTGGATTTTATTACTAATTTAAAGTTGGCATGTTTTAACATAGAATGTATAATACATTGTATTTATACTTTCATGGCAGTATGTAATGCAATACATATACAATATTCTATTGGTTTTTGGATTTCAATAATTACTTTTGATCGCAATTCTACATCTACGCAAGTTAGGCAGACAAATTTTAAAGAAGATATGTCCATAGAATATAATACTATTTTAGAAAACATATATTTTCAAACCATAATTTACGGCACATATCTTTTTAAAAACAGTTTTCTTTTTTTTTCAGTTAATTTGTTCTAGGAACTATAATATTAACAGTAAAATAAACTTCTTTTAACTAGTTTCTTCAGTTATGAGGCTTACCAGTCGCAACCATGAAGATTGGGTCTATTTAGCCTGTCAACAAATCCAGGTCTGTTTTCTGCATGACGTCATATGCAAATGCACCATTTTGGTTGGGTGATCCAGACTGATCAAGAAGGGTGATCCAGACTGATCAAGAAGGGTGATAAAGGTCTGATTCAAGCTCCAAATAGTTGATTTTTTGGTTCCAATAACAGGAAAAATAAAACGTCTTTAATAGCTGAAAATGTTAGTCTATAACTTACATTAATTTTATTATTTAGAGAATATCTGCTTGAATTTGAAAGTAAATAAAGTGGTTTCATGGATAAAAAAAACCTTTCACGGTGTCAAAACCTAGCTTCTAAGTGTAATTTCTTAACTCATACTTACGTATATAATGGGTGTCTAAAAGGTTTATAACGAGTCAACGAAATTTACCTGGGCATTCACTAAAAATGCTGAAACCTCAGGATCATATATTATAAGCTGAGAAAGAGTTTCTAGTCCATGTCTTGCTCCATATACTGTCGGTGCAACGATGGCAACAACACTTTTATCTGCATTTGTTTCCAAAGACAGAGTATAAGACTCGTCTGTTTCACTCGTCTGAAATATAAATCAAATCTAAGATATCAAAACAAAATTTTCAAAACTTTAAATCAGTACAGATTTGATGAGTTAAATACAAATTTATCAATTAGGTCTACTGTTAGTTTTTTTGTAGCTACACTGCTTTTTCAGGTGGTAAAACTAAAGGAAAATCAAACAAACAACCATTATTACAATGAGCATATCACAGTCATAATTTTGAAAAATAGAGTTTGAAGTCTATTAACTTAAGCATAAACTATCCGGCAGTTTAGCTATAGCTGTCACTTCAAAACTCTCTAATATCAATAGCAAAATGTTCTAGGCAAAGCATAAACAGACTAAAACACATGAAAGAAATTGCATTTAAGAGACGGATTATTTTATAACTAAAAACATGGATAAGGAGTCACTCGATTGGCACCCGTTAATAAAATACAGAAATATTCTGATTAGCTTCTTCTTAATAGCTATATTCTTAATAGCTTCTTCCTCCAAGAGATAAACTGAACCAGCTATTGTATAGGGAATAATATCAAGCCAGTAATCGAAAAAAAACTGGACAGGGCCTTGGCCTATTAGAACGGAAAATAAAAGTTCTAGTGCTATTTGTAAGTAACAAAACAGATCGCTCCGCAAAAAAGTGCCATTAGAAAATTTTGTTCCGCAAAACAGTAATTTTTATCTTAATAGGGCCGAAACATTATAGAGCAAGAATCATAAGAAAGACAATTTTTTGAAAACTATCATATATTATTTATATAGAGGCCCTACTATTACACAGGTCTCAGCTTTGAAAATGTATAAACGGTCTATTATAGGTCTATTATAAACGCTGCATAAACGGTCTATTATAGACCGTTTATGCAGCAATAATTATACTTGTATTATAATGCATTGTTACGTAACAGGCACTTGGGCAGAAATATTTTTTTTCTGGAGGAGGGGGGCTAACTGAAGCCTCCGAAAGTGTATTTTTAAGTCAAAATCCCCCATGAGAGTATTATTTAGATAAATATGGAGGGAAATTTACTTCCATCTTTTCTTCACTTAGATAAATATACTTGGACTATGTGTGTAATATACAGCCGAGGGCTTATTTTAAAAGTTCTTTTTGTGGTTTGACAGGTCAAATACATTTGAGATTTAAATGATTTATAAAAGGAATATTGGATAATTGCAGTCTTATCTTTGATATTTTATTGGGGTAGGAGTGCAAGGACGTAATTTGTTATGGGACAGTGGGGGGAGGGGACTGCCCCCTCAAGACCCAAGTTTGCCCCTCCCCCAGACCTCGGTTAGCTCCCCCATCCCACAGTTAAAAATTTTTTCCTGCAAAATATTTTGTCGAAACTAAGATAAGCCTGCCTAATTTAAGTATCTAAAGAAACAGGTCAGTTTTCTTTAGTACATCTTTGCCTTTATTGCAATTAATAGATCATTTTTCAGTTTTCACTTGATTTAAGAAAACTGGCTCCAATTTTGCCCCCCCCCTCCTCCCCCTCAGAATGTTGACAACATTACGCCACTTTAGGATGGTCCAAAGCCTCAAAAAGCTGTTTTTTTTACAAAGTTTTCTAAATTTCAAGAACCTCTTTAAAAATCAATGGATTCAAAAGAGCTGCTCCTAATTTCTGTACACGTGGAGCGGTTTGGCTTTGGAGGGTTTTTACTTATATCAATAACAGACTATAAAAAACACACAAATAAAGAACCCATCATATTCTAAACTCTAACTCAATGTTAATCGTTCTCGAGCTTCTTGAGAAAAAAAAACCCCGTAAGGATTGGGGATTGAGCAAGTAGCGATCCAATCGTAACTTCCGTTGTTTTATTGTATTGCATAAGAAAAGTAACTCTAAGAGAGGCCTTTGACATTCAAAGCATTGCTGCACAAATTTTAAATGTTAGTGTAAAAACAGGGATTGAGGGACAGAGTAGCGTCCCTTATCTATGAGATAACCCTGATGAATACCATGAGCACAGCAGTGACTGCAGTCTACTACAGAGCGAATCAAATCCAAAGTAACAGACATAATAAAAGCGCCTTTTCTAAGAAACTGTCGAGTGAGAAACAGTTTTCTGTAGATGCTGATTCAGAAACACAAACTGTTTTCCAGATTTGAAAAAAAATAGAATCATCGAAGCAAGCTTTTCAGAATTCAAAAAAAAGAGCCCGAATTTCCTAAAAAATCACATCAAATTGAAAGACGAAATACACCATTGGAATCATCATTGACAAAAACACTAAACTTACGTCACTCATCTTGAACAAGGAAACTCATATTTTTCCATGGGTTGCACTGATGTGTCACTTTCTTCAATCTTTTCCTCAGGGATTATCATATTAAACCAGTGGTCGTAGAATATTGGAAAAGGTTCAATTGAACCAGAATCGCAATAAATAGTTCCATTTGTCCGTAAGAAAATAGATGGCACCAACATAAAAAAGGTTGTTTTCCGGCATTTTATGCGATAAGCCATCAATTTTTGTCAAAGTAGGGCCGAACTGCTGGGGAACACGGATTCTAAGACATCAAGCCAATCTTCTATTGTTCTTTCTTTTGTTAAAGAAGATGGATTATTTGCCTCTGTGATTTTAATGACAAATTTTACCAAACTAGAAACTATTCCTCCTTAAAAATAGATGTCTAGTGAACAAGTTAACACATAAAGTTTGTGAATATACATGCACATACTTGAACGCCGTCACGATTACACACTATAAATTCATTCTGTTAACCACAACAAACTACTCATTAGGGAATGGGAATAATGCTTTTCTTGTTTAAAGTTTAAAATGATCAGAATTTTAATTACATGACTTAGGCCTAAGTTCATAAACGGAACAATTTAAAAGAAAAAGGTCACTAATTACTAGAATCAGATGAATGTAAGTTGGAAACTCCAAAAAAGTATATTCACGGTTATGTAGGCTCGTTTAAAGAGAGGGAGGGGGGAATCAATCTTGGTGGCCGTGGCTGGTAGGGCACCGCAGCAAAGATTTATTGGCGACAACTGTGCCAGCCATTTTTAGATGACATTTATGTCTTTATTGGGGGGAGGGAGCAAAGATCAATCTTACCCCAGGCACCACCCACCTCCAGGAACGGCCCTGCAGTTATAATAAGCTGATTGTTAGATTGTCCTACTTTAACGACTAGACAAAAATCCAGAATAACCAAAGTGTTGATTGAAATATATACTTTATTCCAACATTTGTCATCTAATTTAGCCCTACGTTTGTGGATTTTAGGGGAAGGAGCAAAAAAAGAAGAAGAAAAAAACAATAAAACAAAAAAGAAACAGCTAAATTTTGGATGTGGGTCAAGAATGAAGTATTTTGTATATATTGATGGGAGTGAGAAAGAAGAAGCTTGGGCATAAATTCTTCTAGGGAGGAGAAAAAGACGGTAAACAAGTAAATTAAATGGAAAGATATGATACAATAGTACCGTATGGGAAAAAAAAAAGATATGAAACAGAACTTTGATTTGACACGGTTTGAATAAAATAAGGTTTTTATTGAAAAAGATGAGGACCTGAAGCCTCCCACATCATAACTCCACTGGCACAGACAGTGTAACTAGTAAGCAATTTTATTTTTTTTTGTAGTTGTGCGAAATTATGCCGGTTCTATTCCAGGTCAATCTACGATCCTTTCAAAAATTCGGTCCCAAACTAAATACCCCAACCTTCCGCTAAGCAATCATTTGCATCCTTAATAAAGGTCATTTCTGGTCTTTCGTCAAATCCTAGCTCATTAATCCCCTCCCCCACCCCCATAGAGCCCAACTCAGCACTCCCCGAACAATAGAAGAACTCCCCGAATCCATCTTTCTTAGTTTAAGAGATCAAAGTCCAAAAATTATGAAAAGGTACAAATTTTTGACCTTTCCTTCAGGTCCATATTTACCCTCTAGCACCCCTTTCATTAAAAGAATATGCTTGGGCTTCAACATGAGAGCCGAAAGTATAACAGATCTATTCTTCTTGTGGATAAAATGTCTATTTTTCTTTTGTTGATTACGATATTTCTTTGAATTTGCCGTTTAGGTTTGAAGGGGCGAGACCTCTTTTCGGTTCTCGGATAATCCTGTTTGGTCTTGTAAAGTAAATAAAATTCAATGAAACATTTTATCATCGAAGTATTTGTTGCCCAAAGCTAAACTATGCTCAACAGAGGGGAGGGGGGCGATTAAAAGAGACGGCAGCTCCTTTTATATTTAAGATGGTATTAAATATAACTTTCATACCCGAAAGATATCAAATATACCTGTATAAATAACGAAGTTTTTCAAATAACGGAAAACAGCAACGCTAAAGTTAAAAAAAAATCCTAGGTATAAGGGTAGCTTCTACTGTGTTCAAACGCCACTATTTACGCTAAGTTTTGAATTTCTCTCTAGTTGAAGAATGTATTCTCTAACACAAAAGCAAAGGACACACAATACAATAATTTTTAACACAACAATTCGAAAATGAAAATATTCATTTAGTTTCAATGAGTTTATAATACAATTTACATTTTCAACTGTTTTGAAAGGCAGTCACTAAGAAAAAATTATGTTTACCACTAGCTATATTAGTAGTAAAAACCTAAATGGTTCTAATTGCATCTGGTTATACAGCCATCGAAATGTCTTTTTTAGCTGTTTTTAGTGGTCGTAGGTGGGTTTTATTTTTAAATCGAGGCATAGAAGGGGGCTAACAACGACCAATAGGGAAGGGGGAGTAGGGGAGCAAATTGCCATACCGTATGTCGGGATAACGCGTGATTCGTAATATTTTTTTCTCTTTTATAACTAGTAACCCCTAAGTTATTATTCTTAAAAGGGATTGTCATAATGAATTACACATATTTGTAAGTTGGTATTCCGCAATCTCACATTTGGGGTTTTGAAATTACAGGTGGTATAAAGCTAATCTGGGCATGATTTGAAGCTAAGCTAAGTAAACCGGAGGTCTTCCTTTTTATCAAAACTATTCGGAAGGACGTTTACATGTTTCGCTGGAATTATCATTACGATTTTTTTTTTCTTTTTCCGTAAATAAAGCCTTCTGGACGTGATGTAAGAATATTTGGATTTTTAAAAATTTTGTTTTAGGAGAAGATTTACCATTTAATTTTATCCTCAGATAGCGAGTAGCGAAATTTTTGTTCTCAATTTGGCCCTGTGTAAGGGGCCTTACCCTTCCTCCACTCTATGTTTGGATGGTTTGGAGCCATCCACCCTGTTAGGCTTTATTTATTTTACGCCTTCTTTCTATTTTTTAGCTCAAATTATTTTAATTATTTAAAGACCAAAGGAGCGAAATCATATGGCATCGTCTTGGGGTCCAATTGGGGTTTGGGGTCAACCTGCCTATTGACTATCTTTTCCATCTTCTTCACCCGTGTTCTTAAAAACTTTGCCATTTATAAGCTTTTTATTTTTAATTTCGAGCTTTCAAAATTGTGTTTAAGTTACTACTTTTCTAATGCTTATTTTTATTTTTTTTCGAGATTTTAATGCTTTGTCGGGGGCAAGCGGGCAGTTTGGTATTTTTGAGACTCACGGCCCTTGTTTATGACTTTTCTAGGCCCCCCGAGTCCGGCGTCCGTTCTAGCGTTTGCACAAAGTGTCAGAGAGAGTTTCTTTTGATATATTCTATTTATACGACGGCAAGGGATAAGGGCCTACGTATTGGCAGTTTCCTAGGGAATCCTCGGCAACATTACATAATGATAGTACTTTCCATGAACACGTTTTGGATAGCACGTTAAATACGGGGGGGGGGCGTTCTACAACATTATATTATGATATACGTGGCACACTGCTATATTCTGTAGGAAAAGGGAAATACGAACACATCATATAAGGAGCTAGGGTGTGCCCCGCAACATCGCATAAGGAGATAGGTTGCGCCTCGCCCATCTTGGGGCCCTTATTGGGTTTGGGGTCAAATGTCCTATTAACTATCTTTTCCATCTTTTGTGCCCCTGTTTTTTTTTTAATGATTTTACCATTTATCAGCTTTTTAACATTTTGTTTTCGATTTATTAAGTTTTAACTCCTTTTTTTTGTAATTTCACGATTTCAACACTAGGTTTTTGTTTTGTTTTTTTAGTTTAAACTGCATGTTTTTTTATAATTTCAAGTCTTAAATATTTGATTTTTAAATTTCAATTTTTATATTGATTAATTTTAACTTTTGTCAATGCTTTTTTGGGGCATACAGACACATTGGTATTTTTTCATTTATCTATTTGATCAATAAATATGATGATGTTCGAGGGCATCGTGTAGAAACATACGGCAATATTTGTTTTGATTCTTTTCCTTCTCTAAGCTTTTATTTTAAATTTCAAAAGGAATTAAGGATGACAGAGCCCTTGAAAGCACAATTATAATAAAGAAAGTATAGTATACCTATTTTCAATATTATATTCCTAATTTGCAAACAGCCGAGTTTTTTTGCTTCTGTGTATGGAGCCTTCCCCCCCACTCCATTTGTATCTTAACCATAAAAACTTCATATCTTAACCATAAGCAACTTCAATGACATACAGCCATTGTCCCAGAGGTGAGGGAGGGGGTTTCGACCCGGGAATAATAGTTATTTGTCCTTTGGACTATTTAAAAAAATGGCTATCTCAAAATTTTGATTGGATGCATTTGGGAAAAGAGGGCTCGAGGGCGAGGGCTAGTCCCCCTCTGATCACTTTTGACTTTAAAAATGACACTGGAACTTCCAATTTCTAATCGAATGAGCTTCCTTATTGCCAAGCCCTTATATAGAGGCTAATCACAGTTATCAATTATAGTGCATAAATCTATTTGTTGGAGTTGTTTTTGTTTTGTAAAAATTTTAATTACAGTTATGACTTATAATATAAAAGTATTGACGGACTTATTTAAAAGTTTTAAAACGAATAAATATTGCACT
Organism: Artemia sp. Qi Xiang Cuo; assembly: GCF_049724085.1. NCBI lineage: Eukaryota > Metazoa > Arthropoda > Branchiopoda > Anostraca > Artemiidae > Artemia > Artemia sp. Qi Xiang Cuo. Next base: position 30,893,605 of record NC_142807.1, read on the forward strand.
GATTAAATAAATTATGAAAGTACATAATTATTATTTGTTTTTAACAATTAAGTTATGTATCAACATAACTTTTGTTAATACATATATATATATATATATATATATATATATACATATATATATCCTAAACAATCCATGTAAATATAGTGAATTAAATGTTGAGTATTTGTGTTTTTTTATGTTTATATCATTCAAGAAGTATCCTACATTAATACTTCATAAGCAATTAACAAAATAATAATTGGAATTATATCCAATGCTAATCTATACCATGTAGTGTTTTTTAAAGCTTTAAGTTTTAAATAGTAGTTAAATATCATATCTAGTTTTGCGAATTAAAAAAAAAAAAAAAAAACTTATGTAAGCTATTACACAATGCTTATATATATATATATATATACTATTTTTTTATCAACTTTAAGTTTTAACTAGTAATTTAATGTTATATGTAAATGTTTGACCTCGAGTCAACGCATTCATAATTTTTATTGTGAAATAATACGTTTAATATTAAGTCTGAAAGAACAATCCAGCAAGATACATAATGTTTTGATTTACGCAGGATATTATTTTTGGAGTACATAAAAGAGAGAAAAGTAAATGAAAGTAATTAAGCTTTACAAAGTTCAGTGTTTATTTCTAATATATATGTAAAACTATATGCTTTTATATGTATTCTAATGTGAATATTTATTTTAGATACAGCCTTAGCTATTTTTTTTGGAAATCAAATTTTTCGTAGCATCTTTTCGGATCCATTTTTTCTTCAATCATATTTTGACCCATTTTTGGAAAGTAGCAAATTTGAAAGCCAGTTCAATTAGATCCAGATACTAACATCTCATACCATCAGAAACCAATCCATACTTGATCAACTAATATTTGGAAACTATAGACTTAACTACAAGTTCATTAAAAGTGAGATAGAATCAGAACTTAATTTAGGCCTAGATATTGTGCTACATAGCCCAAATGGCTTATGTTATTGAAATATGTGAAAATTTAAAAATCAATAATTTTATATGTAATTTATCCAAGGTAATTCAAAAACGAAAAATAAACAGTATATCAACCATATCACACAGATAAATTAAATTATTAAGGGGAATTAAATTTACACTCAAATAATTCATAAACTTGTCTAATATAACTTGAAATCTAATTCAAGCAAAACAACTAATATTATTTTTAAGCCGCTTTGGGGTCAAGTTAAAACAGAAGATGCATATGAAAAAGGGTAAAAAGAGTATTTTTCAGTCCTAGAGAAAGAGAAAAGGAGAAACAAGGATGAATTTCAAATTGAAATCCTTCGACAAAAAAGAACATGGCCTATATTTGGACCAGAAACACAACCCTAAGGAAACCCATTGTGGGTATATGCACATAATGACCCAAAGATGGCAGCATAATAGCTGTAAACAATATTAAGTTGTTTTAAAAGTAAAATATTGAGAATTGGGACAATTCTTCTTTAAATGGGGAGTATTGTGGTAAAGCTTTCTAATTTAGTTAATTATTAATTGAGTAAAAATATATTAAGACGCAAAAACAAAGTTTCAAAATACTACTTTTTAAGATAAAGATACAAATCGTGGAATGTGTTGGCTTAGAGGGAGCTTACTCAATAACCAATTTCCTGGCTAAATGCGTCAATGTACCGGAAGGACGTGGTTAGTTTTTCAAATATATACCCCGATTTTTGAGACAGAAGGAGACTTTGTAACTTGCAGGGTGAACCTCTGCCCGTTTATTTCCTCATTAGAAATACCTTGGGATCTTGTCGGATCATTGTAAGTGTCTGTATCTTATTATATATTATTGTAGTTTCTGAGACTTGTTGTCTACTTAGGGCAGCCAGTCCCAGTAGGATATCTATATTTGTAATTATGATGTGTAGACGGAATAGAAGCATCGTGTTTTAGACAACATCTGAACAATCTACCTTTAGCCCCTCGAACATACCCAGTCGGTACACCTCATTAGTTCGGTCATAGCCTAAGGCACGCTACCAAAGTTTTATTACCTTAGGGCCAGAGTTTATCTCCCCTATGAAGGGAGAATAAAGTTATCTACGATTACCACCCCCAAATACCATAAATATACACTTCACAACACTTTTGACAACCTGCATTTCCATAGTTTGCTTTGACTTAGTTTAACTTTCGACCAAAAATTCCCTGAAATTTTCATCCTAATAACCATAGCCTTAGTAGTAGTAATAGAAATTGCATTAATAGTAATAGTGGTAGCAGTACCAGTAGTAGTAATAGCATCAGCATTATTGATTTAGTCCCACTTTCCCCCGAAGATTCCCAGAAACTCCAACCTTAATAGCCATAGTAGTAGTAATAATTGTAATAGTAGTAGTAATTGTACATAGTAGTAATTGTAATAGTAGTAGCAACAGTAGGTTAGTAGCAGTAGTAGCAGCAACAGCCACGTTAGTAGCAGGAGTAGAGTAGTATTACCAAAGTACTTTTTGGTTAATTCAACATCCCCTTCAACTTGTCCCGCGAGTTTTAACTTAATACCCTAAGATGTTCCAAAGATATTGCTGACACACCCTTTTGACAGCCTGCATGTATATAGTGTCTCTTGATTTAGTTCAGTATTCCCTCAACATTCCCAGATGTTTTATCTTAATACTATGAGCCTTAGTAGTATTGTACAAGCAGTAGAAGTAGCATGCATATAGTGATTTTTGGTTAGTTCAACATCTCCCCCATAATCCACTTTAAAATTCAACTTAATACCATAGGCCATCCCTGAGATATTGCTGATACACCCTTTAGATAAACTGCCAGCACATAGTTTATTTTAGTAATTCAAGACTCCCTTCAACATTCCCCTTCATGTCCTTAGCTTTGTTGGAAAATCAGAATCACACATACCCCTCTTTCCCAGTAATAGATTTTGTATGTAAATAACGGGCAAATTGCGTAGCTTACAGCCCTTACTCAAAGGGCTCTAGAGGGTCTTGTCATCCCCAGTGGCATAGACATATGACCGTTCACCTATGCTGAACAGAAAGAATATATAAAAACTTTGATTGGATGTTAGTGGGGGTGGGCATTAAGAGAGGGGTTGGAGGAGGAGGATTGGTTGTCCTCCAATCACTTTTGAATTTTGAAAAGAGCATCAGAACTTTCACTTTTTAATCTAAGTAATTCCCTTAAAAGTTTCTAAAGGCCCACTAAAATAATGTATATGGCCCACTTTTCTCTTTACTTAGGCATTGCTAGTGCGCTGTCTATGACATGGTATAGAGGCAATAAAATGATGAAAGAAAGAAAGCTCTTCTAATAAAAAAAGAAAGAAACAGTAATCTTAGATGCACAGAATTTTCTGAGCGCTTTTAATTTTCTTACCAGTTTATTGTCTTCTGTAGTGACAACAACATCTATAGAGACAATATGTCTTAGAAGCTTAAATGATGGCGTAGTATAGCTCTCTTCCTTGCATGTAGTTTCACTTCCCGATGTTCCCCGTGAATGAGTTCCAAGACCTTCGTTGTAGTTTTCCATCATATCAAGATACCCTCTATTAAAATGAATATGTGCATTAGCTCTCTCTATGCTTGGGTATCAGTGGAGGGACAAAAAAGCACAGGGGTGCTCATTAAAGGCGGGTCCCTACTTTTGATGAACTTTACATTAAAATAAGTAGTTCACAGTGTATAAATAGTTAAATTACAATACATGGAACTCTGAATCTCTTCAGGTCATACAAGGTCAAGTACTTACGATGACCTCAACTTAGCTTCATTTTAAGCTGAGGTCCAAAGTTGTCCATAAGCCTCTTGAAACAAATCGGTGATTTCAGCAATGGTCCTTTGACTGCCTAATGACATTTTGTCCTTAATAGAGAAGACCCAAAAGAAAGACAATTGGAAGCTTCCTTGTTTACATTAAATAGGCCTTAATAGGGGGGGGGGGATAATTCCCACCTAAGTGATTTCAATGTTCAACCTACAATAAAGCCATCATTTTTTGGTTCTCCATAATTCTAAACAACCTACATATCATCCATATATTTAAAAAATATGCTTCTATAGTTATTGCTTCTACATTAGCTAGATTATGTTCATGGTTGTATTAACCATTTCAACATTTTCTAGAAACCTTGACTATAAAAACTGAATTATTCAATCTAAATTTCAGGAAAGATGATTGGATGATTATTTGGGACTATGCAAAATTAGAAACCGAAGCCTTTTTGGAATATTTATATCAATTAGGAAGGAATTAGTTTTTACATTAGAAAACGAAAAAGAGAATAAGATACCATTTTTAGATTTACTGATTCATCGAGATAATAATGAATAATTTTTTATATATATATATACGTTAAACCTATGAACAATAAACACTACTTATCTTGTATGTCAAACCATACAATTCATGTCAAAATTGGAATAATTATTTCTGTAATTGATAGGGCAAAAAATGAGCATCTCAAAAATACATAAATAATGAAGTCATACCCATTAAAAAGTTGAACTTGGGAATGCACATCCTGAAAAGATGATATCTCAAGCATGGGCGTTCGTAGCTTCTCGTCTAGGGAGGGGGAGGGGGCAGTCGATTCTGTGATGAAGGGGGGGGGGAGCGAAGCTGAAGTTATATTGTCAGTTCATAAAACCTTAGATTGCCAGCAAGTTCTATCGCACCTATGAAATCTTTATTAATAAGTAATCACCAAAAATCATCAATAAGCTTCAGCATTAATCTTCTTGGATTAGAGCTAAATCTTTCCAATACATTATCGATAATTGCTTCTTGTCTGACTTATTCTGTCATTTCGGCTGTTTATTTCCAACTTTTTCAACCATCTACCTTTTATCAACTGTTTTTTTAGCCGTCGACCTTTTTTCAACCTTCTTATTTTTCAACCTTCTGCTTTTTCAGCCATATCTAGTGTAAATATGAAGTTCTAGGGGGGAGGGGGCAAAGCCCTCCTCTGTCCCCTCCCGCACGTCCATGATCTCAAGCTACCAAAAAAAGAAATAAAAATTAAATGAACCCAGAGTATTAGAAGAAGCTGAATTAAAAAAAAAAAAAAAAAAGCAATTACATAACCATACCTTTTGTTCCTGTTTTATTCCAGCAATTAAGAAAAAGACAAAAAAAATATCATAAAATCTACTTTTGAATCCCAACTAGCTATGGGATCTTCACTAATTAATGGTAAGATGTAGCAAAAAGAAACAGACAAAGCGGAGTAGATAGAATACCTTGTTCCCGTGGGCAATATTATGTGGGCAGAACACAACAAAATTTAGAAAACAGACTACAACAGCGTAAAAATGAAATCGATTTTTTTCTTGTGATTGAAAAACCAGAAAATTTTGACTCAGAAGTCATGGCTCAGCAGGCTTTGTCTCCAAATAGTCAATGGCTTGATGGCAACTTGCTTTTAATTCAAAAATCAACAGACTCGGTTGATTTTTGAAACCAGAAAATTTTGAGATCAGCAGTCATGAAACAATTGTTTGACCTTTTGCACTACTGCATACTATTTGATCAAATTAAAATAATTGTTAACTGTGATAGGCTTTTAGAAAAAACTTATGGAAATAATAGAAATAAAGAAGAAATGTCTTTGAGAGATTATAATAAATATATATGAAGGGAAATTATACTGAATCCTATTCATAATAGTCTAATTAAAACGCAGGTCAAAACCTCAAATACTTCAAATAATTATAATGCGCATACTCAGATCCAAACAAATAAATTTATGCAATATAACAAGCGCAATAAAATTTTCTTGACCTTGATTTAATTATAATTATTTTCACCAATGGTATATATAAATAAAAAAAAATTATTAGATTATTTCATTTTAAACAATAGAATTTCTTGACCAACATTTTTTTCCTTTTCATTATATTATTTGCTTGATTTAGTCTAGATTCCATGTTGTTGTTTTTTTTCCGTTGATAAAGGCTTCTGGAAGTGAAGTCCAAATGTTCAGACTGGTACCAATAGTGAAATAAAGAGATTTTTTTGTTGTTTTTCAGTGTCTTTTTTTCAAATTTTATATCCGTTTTTTTTGTATTTTCATTTCGTTCCATTTGTAGACGGCATATATTTTACTGGAACTTTATTTGAGATCTAGTTGCGTTTAAAGATGTTGTTTCCGCAAAGTCCTGTCAAAAAGGGTGATAATGACTAAATAAAGAGACATCGTACTAAATGTTTTAGGATCCGTTTCTTAGGGCACCTTGTATTTAATTAAACTTAGAAGGGATTTTTTTTTTGTTTTAATTGCAGTATTGGATTTTAATTTTTCGGTAAACTTAGACTATCTGTCTTGGCTTTGTCTCTAACTGGTCAATGGCTTGATGCCAACTTGATTTTAATTAAAAAATCCTTGGACTCAGTTGCTTTTTGAAACCAGAAAATTTTGACTCAGCAGTCCTGGAACAATTGTTTGACCTTTTGCACTATTGCAAACTGTTTGATCAAACAAAAATAATTGACAATTGTGATGGGCTCTTAAAAAAGTTTAGGGAAATAATAGAAATACAAAAGAAATATCTTTGGGGGATTAGAATAAATATAGATCAAGGAAAAGTATACTGAACCCCATTTATAATAGTCTAATTAAATCGCAGGTCAGAACCTCAAATACTTCAAATAATGATATTCCACATAATCAGCTCAAAACAAAGAGCTCCAAAAAATTCAATGTAACAAGCCCAATAAAATTTTCTTGACCATAATTTAATTATAATCGTTTTTACCAAGGTATATGTAAATTTTTGAAAATAAATGGACTATTTCATTTTGCTAGGTTTTATTATCAAGCCGACCAGCAGCTGCATCCCTGATGTTGCTTTATTGCATTGTGATCTACCAGAGAGACAACCTGAGTTGTCCTAATTTTGTTCGTTTCGTTGCTACTGCTCAGTTTTTATTGTTTGTGTTTTGTTTTATTTTTCCATTTTCTTTATATGATTTGCTTAGTTTCGTCTAGATTCCTCGTTTGTTTTTTTCCATTGATAAAGGCTTCTGGAAATGAAGAAGAAATGTTCAGACTTGTCCTAATAGTGAAATAAAAAGCTTTTCATTTTTGTTTTTTCAGTGTCTTATTTAAAATTTTATGTATGTTTTTCTGTATTTTCATTTCGTTCCATTTATACGCGTCATATATTTTACTGAAACTTTATTTGAGATCTAGTTGCGTTTACAGATGTTGTTTCCGCCAATTCCTGTCAAAAAGGGTGATAATGAATAAATAAAGAGATAGCGTACTAAATGTTTTTGGATCTGTTTCTTAGGTCACTTGTATTTAATTAAACTTGGAAGGGATTTTTTTTTAGTTGCAGTATTAGCTTTTAATTTTTTGGTAAACTGTTTGATCGATTATAATTTCATTCACTTTGTATCTAGTTTTACTAGAAAAATCGACTTTGTTACTGAAAAATTTACTTGCTTTCAGGTTCCTTTTTTTCTAATCCTAGAATTTTTTTTTTGGAAATGCCGCAAAGTATAACGAATTTAAAATACTTTTTTTTATAAGAACAAATATAAACCCCCTTAAATTAGAATGTTCACTTAAATTAGATTCTAGATTTATTCTTATGCCTTCTCCTGACATAAAATGGAGAAACAGTTTCCAAAAATAGTAGCCGGATAGTAACCGACCCAATAGCAACCAAAACTATCAAAAAACAGAATTTTGATAACAATAGATATATCAAAAGAATTATCTTTTTATGTTGATTCCAAATATATAAGACTCATTAAGTTTAATGTTACCCATCAAAATCTATGAGCCTGAGGAAATGTATCTGATTTTTGGAAAAAGAGGGAAATATCCCCAAAAGTAAAGAAATCTTGCTGAAAATGTTTACTCAAAATCATTCGAATAAAATTTTAAGATAACCATTTCGTTTAAAACAGTTGAAAAACCCAATAGCTATGTAATCGGGGATAACATGGCCCCCAAAAGCCCCAGAAAAAGGGCCGCAGGTCATGAAATTTCCCCAATAGTTACAAATAGTATTTGTTATTGGGAAGTATACAGAATTATTCAGGGGAGAGGGTATTCTTATGGGGTGGATTAGCTACGAAGAGAATTTAAAGTTGGGATGAAGTTACCAGGGGAATTTTGCATGGGGGAATTTGCCAGGATTCATATACAAAATTGATTTTATTTGTCTTTCTTTTTCGTTGGTGACTCCATTTTACATATGGAAATGCTCTGAGGGAATTGTCCGGAGGAAATTTTCAGCGTAGCTGGAATTCTCTGCGGGATATTACTGTGGGGCAAGGATATCTCACGGAAAAAAATCTCCATGTGGAAATTATCACCAGGAGAAGTCCTCTACGATGGGTTTTTTCCACGGGGGAAACTTTCCATTAGGGGGGAGGGGATATTTTCGAGAAAAATGTCCATACAGGGAGGATTCCACCATGACCTGAAAAACAATAAGAAATTAAATTGAATAAAAGTCTTTTTTTCAAATGAAAGTATGCTAAGGAGCACTTTTCAGGCAGAATCATCCGCAAGAAATTTTCCGGGGGGAATTCGCAGCGAGGAATGAATTTCCCACGGGTAATTTCAGAGGGGGAATTATTTTTTTGGGAAGAACTTTCTATGGAGGAGTTTTTACGAAGGGAGAAATTTTCCATTGGGGGGAGGGAATCGGATTTCTTTTTGAAAAAAATGTCAGAAATTAAAGATAAAAAACAAGTTTTTCTTCATAAAGTAAGGAGCAAGATTAAAACTTAAAACAGAGAGAAATTTGTCCTTTCATGACAGAGCCGGCCTCCTCTTCAATACCCCACTCTTTACGCTTAAGCTCGACTTTCTGTTACCCACTGATTTTTGTTCGTTTTACGTTTTAATGTTGCTCCTTACTTTCAGCATAATTTTTTTTATTATTATTATATTTCATGTCGAAGTTTTTTTTCATGTCAGATAATTGCTTGAATGTGTTAATTGTTAAGACCTCAGGTTCATTAGAACTTCTTAGATTCCTAACATGGGAGGAGGGGGTCTCAAGGATTGATGTTTTTATATTTGAAGCGTTTTTAAATACGGAATTATTTCAAATTTCTCATGTTCTTTGGGTTAAGATTTTCTGATTATTAGAATTTATAAACACCTAACCCTTTACAGCCAAATTTATTTTCATTATTTTCAGTTGTTTCTCTATCTCTGGGCTTCACCTTTAAATATTTAGATCTTTAAGGAAGTTTGACCTTTGAGAATTTTTAATTTCTAGGCTGCAACTCCTAGGATTATGAAAATTGACAGTATAATCCAGAAACAATATGAGTAACACGATAAAAACGTTACAGCTCTTGCAAATATGAGTACCTGTCGAGAGAATTGATTTTTTTTTTTTTTTTTTTTTTTTTTTTTTTTTTTTTTTTATCGAGAAGCAAGAACCATGAAGATCCTTCTGCATATACCTGTGCCTCATTTTGAATCATGGCACATCATGGCAGTCATGGCGAATAAGTTAATATTTATATCTAAGCTATCATTTCTATGTTTTTTAATAATTCTCTACCTATCTGATGCAATAATATATTTGGTTTCAGAGACACTGCATTATACAAGAGCAACTACGTAGGTGCATCCATAACTTAAGCTAAACAAAAGCAATTGAAACTTCATTAAAAAAAATAACAGTATTCATAAAAAAAGAAAACCAAGCTATATTGTTTTACTTTTAGGTTATTAGTCCCATCAATCACATTTGCGCCAACCAACTAAACATTGCCCATGGTCTCTTTATTTAACTAATTTGAAAAACATATTTCATCAAATAAATTTTTCAAAGAAAAATAAAAAGCAACATTAGCCTAAACCAAAAATGAGCAGAAATAAAGTCAAATAATTTTCCATTCGTGAAACTACCAAAAGATAACCACCAATAACAAAAAAAAAACGATCGGAAATTACAATAAATAACTGAGTCAAACTCAGAACAAGCAAAAACTCAGAACATGAGTGGGACTGACGCCCCCCATGTATTTTGAGGACAAGAACATAATTTGTACCTTAGTGAAAGGAATCCTTATTTCGAGCTGAATGTTCCTATTTCTCATAATATCGAAAATAAACATAGCCAAGATTATTGAAAAAAAACAAATGAATTTGAATTGACAATTGAATATACGTGTATACTGATATTTAGTCCTTAAAGTATGAATAATTTTAAATTTATTAAAGCTAAAAAAGTGAAAAACTTTTAAATGTATTTTATTTTCAGTTAAGTGCAAATTATGTCCTTGTCTTCAGAAAGCATGGGGGGGGGGGTCAGTTAAAATCATCTTAATTTATTCTCATTTTGTGTTTGACTCGGTTATTTATTGTAATCTCTGTTTGTTTTAGATTCCATATTTTTATTAACGGTTATTTTTCAGTAATCTTACACTTGGAAAATTATTTGACTTCATTTTTGTTTTTTTGGTCTACTGTGACTCTTTACTTATCTTTGAAAAACATATTACATGGATAAAGTTTTTCAAATTAATTTCTGTCCGTTTTTTTTTTACATACTTTTTTTCACTGGAAAAGAAAAGAACCCTTTAAATCTTTTAAGTTTTCTTTATAAGAATCCATAGTTTGGCTTACTATTTATATGTTAAATAAAAATTTTAAACAATTTTTAATAGCGTACGATCTTTAAGACCTACATAGTGTAGTTTAAATCAGTCTTACACATCAAGGTTTTCTGAAAAATAAAACATTACCATTCCCAAAAAATTGTATCTTCGCTATTTTGAGAGCCTGAATACACTTACACTCTATTTTGATCTAGCCCAACATCCCCCTCAACAGTCCCTGGAAGTTACACATTAATAGGATAAGCCTAAGTAATATTAGTAATAACAGCATTAGCAGTACTACTACTGGTTGTGATAGAATGCACATAGTGTTTTCTTATTAGCTCAACATACCCCTCAGAATTCTCAGAAAGTTTTAACCGAATACTCTAAAATGTTGAAGATCTGCTGCTTCTACAGCCACTTGGCAGCCTGCATACGTGCAGCGTGTTTCAATTTAATTCAACCTACCCTCCAACATTACCTGAAAATGTCGCCTAATACCCTTAGTGTCAGTAGTAGTATTAGTCTTAGTAGTAGAATTAGTACGGTTACATTACATATAATATATTTTGGTTGGTTAGCATGCACCTTAGCATGCACTGAAAGTTTCAACTTAATGCTCTAAGCTGTTCCCGAAATATAGCTGTTACGGCCTTTTAATAACCTGCATACAAAATTGTTTGTTTTAATTTTGTTCACCATTCTCTTCAACATGCCCTGAAACTTTCTCTGTAATGCCCTTAGCTTCAGTAGCACTAGCAGTTGTCGTCGTAGTAGTAGATGTAGCAGTAGTAGCACTTCCAGTGGTTTTAGTAGCACTAAAAGTAGTAGTTTTAGTAGTTGTAGCAGAAAACACGATTTGAATTTTACGTAGTTCAACACTCTCTGAAGCATGTTCTGAAGGTCTCAACTTAATACCCTAGACTATACCTGGGATACTGCTGATACGCTCTTTTTATAAGCTGCTTTTACAGAGTGTGGTTTTATTTTGTTCAAAGTCCCTTTAAAAATTCCCTGAAAGTTTAAACTTCCTACATTTAGCCTTAGTATTAGTAGTCGTAGATATAATAGCAACAGTAGCAGAAGTAGTAGCAGGATGAGTAGTAGCAGTACGCAAAGACTGCTCCCTGAAACTTCACCTTAATATCCTTAACCTCAGTAGAAGTAGTAGTCATATCAGTCGTTATACTAACAATAGTGGGAACATACACATAGTGGCTTTTGGTTAGTTCAACATTCCCCTAAACGTGTCCTCCGTCAATTGACCATACCCATCACCATTCCAGTAAATATCCGACTTAATACCCTTAGTTATTCTCTAGTTTCCCTCTTTTGACAACCAGTAATGCCCATAGCATGTTTTGATTTAGTTCAACTTTCCCCTCAATATTCTCTGAAAGCTTCACTTTAATTTGACTTTTTAAATATTTAAATTTGAATTGAACTGAAATTATCAGGTCAGTTAGGTTATGTTAGGTTTTATAATTTTGTAATTTTCAAGAGCTCAAAAAGGGCTTAATTTGAATTTCCGATTGAAATGATTATTATGTTCGTAAAGAGCATAAAAAAGGCATCGAGCGATATATTCACTTTATCCGTAAGTCAATAATATAATTTGCGAAAAATTTACCGACATTCCCAACATCTACAGCGATATAGCTTCTTACCTTTCAACTATTCTAAACAAAATGATTATCTCAAAATTTTTATTCCATGTTTTGGAGAGTTAATTAGCTTAGAATAGGGGTTGCCTGCCCTCCGATTTCTTTTGATTCTTAAAAAGGAAACTAGAACTTTTCATTTCAAATCAAATGAGCTCCTTTAAAAGTTCCTATGATAGCGATGCGCTGCCTGTGATATTGCTTATATACCCTTTTAAAAACCTGGACGCATACTGTTTTTTCACTTAACTGACCCCCCCCCCCCCCCGAAGTGTCCCCCAAGAATCTCCCCTTAATATCCTTAGCCCCATTAGCCTAAGAAAAAATAAAAGCAGTGCACCCATAGGGCCTTTTGGTTAGTTAAAAATCCGCCAAAACATACCCTGAAAGATTCAACTGAATAATGTAAGCCGTTCCTCAGATGTTACCATTAAACTCTTTAGTAAGTCTACATCCTATTAATTTGTTTTTATTTAGTTCAACATCCCCCTAAGCATTCCTTGAAAGCTTTATCTTAATACGTTTGCTTCAGTAGGAGTAATAGTTGTAGTAGAAGTAGTAGCATTAGTAGCAGTACGCACATAGCACCTTTTTTTCAAGAGGCCCCTCAACGCACGCTATAAGTTTCAACTTAATACCATAAACCATTCCTGAGATATTGCTTATGCGTTCTCTTGACAACCTGTGTGCCCATAACGTGATTTGATTTATCAATATTGTTTCCATTTTCCCAAAAATTTTCACCTTAATACTTTTAGCAATAATAGCAGCAGTACCAATAGTAATAGTATTATCAGTAGGAGTAAAACTAGTTGTAGCCTTAGGTTTAGTAGCAGAAGTATTAGTAGCGGTAGTAGTAGTAGTAGGATGCAAATATTGCCTCTTGGTATATCCAACATCCCCTCAACAGGCCCTAAAATTTTATTCTTCACACACCAGGACCTTTCGAAAATATTGCTGATACGCCCTAACGACAACGTGAATGCCGAAAAATGCTGAGTACCTGAGTGCTTTTCAAATGAGAAACTTCCAAAATGCACTTTGAAACATCGGTTGAGGTAATACTGACAAGATAAACCAAGAGGCAACACTACCAAAAAAAATTCTATTGCACAAGTAACAAAAACTTCAAAAATACGCTTTGAACGGATCAAGAGAGGTGAGACTGACAAGATAAAAAACAACATAATATTACAAAAAACATTCTGAATCATACATATCAAGTGAAAAACTTACAATACACTTTAAAACAGCAACTGAGGTAACACAGACAAGATAAACCACGACGCAACACTAGGAAAAAATTCCGAGTCATACATTTCAAACGGAAAAACTTCCAAAATGCACTTTAAAAACGTCAGCTATGGTAAAATAGACAAGATAAACCACGACACAACACTATAAAAACATTCTGAGTCACCTGTTTCACACGAAAAAAATTGCAAAAAGTAATTTGGAAAACATCAAGAGAGGTGACAGTGACAAAATAAACCACGACACGTCACTAGAAAAACATTCTGAGTCAAATGTTTCAAACGAATAAACTTCCAAAATGTACTTTGAAACATAAACTAAGGTAAAACAGAGAAGATAAACCACGACTTTACACTACAAAATATCTTGAGTCATATGTTTCAAACAAGAAAACTTCCAAAATGCACTTAGAAAACATCAACAGAGATAATGCTAACAAGATAAACCATGATACAAAACTACAAACAACATTCTGATTTATATTTTTCAAACGAAAAAACTTCCAAAATGCTCTTTGAAAGTATCAAGAGAGGTAATACTGATAGGATAAACCACTATACAACATTATAAAAACATTCTGAGTCATACATTTCAAACGAGAAAACTTCAAAACCACTTTGAAACATCAAATGAGGTAATAGTGGCAGGATAAACCATGATACAACACTACAAAAACATTCTGAGTCGTATGTATCAAACGTAAAAACTTCAAAAATGCACTTTGAAAGCATGAAAATAGCTAATACTGACATGCACTTTGAAACATGAACAGAGGTAACACAGACAAGATAAACCATGCCACAACACTATAAAAACATCCTGAGTCATATGTTTCAAACAAAAAAAATTCCAGAAAGTACTTTGAAAATATCAACTGAGGTAACACTGTCACGATAAACCACGATATAACCAAAATATATCTGGAGTCAAACGTTTCAAAACGAAAAACTTCCAAAATGCACTCTGAAAATATTAACATAGGTAACACAGACAAGATATACCTCGCCGCAATACTATAAAAACATTCTGAGTCATACGTTTCAAACAAAAATACTTCCAAGATGCACTTTGAAATATCAAATGAGATAATAGTGGCAAGACAAACCATAATACACCACTACTAAAAACATTCTGAGTCATATTTTACAAACGAAAAAACTTCCAAACTGCACTTTGAAAGCATCAAGAGAGGTAATACTGACATGATAAACCACTACAAAACACTGTAAAAACATACAGAGTCATACCTTTCAAACGAGGAAACTTCCAAAATGCTCTTTGAAACATCAACAGAGGTAACACAGACAAGACAAACCATGACACCACACCATAAAAAACCTGAGTCATACGTCTCAATGAAAAGAAACTTCCAACATACACTTTGAAAACATCAGCTGAGGCAACACTGACTTGATAAACCATGACACAACACTATAAAAACATTCTGAGTCATGTGTTTCAAACGAAAAAAACATCCAAAATGCAGTTTGAAAATATCAACTGAGGTAACAATAACCCAACAATCCATGACAGAACACTGAAAAATATCTGGAGTCATAAGTTTGTTTCAAACGAGAAACTTCCAAAATACACTTTGAAAATATTAAATGGGTAACCCTGACATGAAAAACGAAAACGCAAAACTATAAAACATTCTGAGTCATACGTTTCAAACAAAAATACTTCCAAGATGCACTTTGAAATATCAAATGAGATAATAGTGGCAAGACAAACCATAATACAACACTACTAAAAACATTCTGAGTCATACTTTACAAACGAAAAAACTTCCAAACTGCACTTTGAAAGCATCAAGAGAGGTAATACTGACATGATAAACCACTACACAACACTGTAAAAACATACTGAGTCATACCTTTCAAACGAGAAAACTTCCAAAATGCTCTTTGAAACATCAACAGAGGTAACACAGACAAGACAAACCATGACACCACACCATAACAAACCTGAGTCATACGTCTCAATGAAAAGAAACTTCCAACATACACTTTGAAAACATCAGCTGAGGCAACACTGACTTGATAAACCATGACACAACACTATAAAAACATTCTGAGTCATGTGTTTCAAACGAAAAAAACTTCCAAAATGCACTTTGAAAATATTAAATGGGTAACCCTGACATGAAAAACAAAAACGCAAAACTATAAAACATTTTGAGTCATACGTTTCAAACGAAAAAGCTTCTAAAGTGCACTTTGAAACATCATATGACGTAACAGTGGCAAGATAAACCATGATACAGAACTACAAAAAACATTCTTGCAATAAAAACTTGAATCATGAAAGAATAAAACTTGAATCCTGAAAGAATAATTTTTAACAAGAAATGTTTGAAAAATGTCTCAGGAAGAGTGATGTTGATTGGATAAAAATATATCCAATGAGGGTGTTCAAGCGCTAGAAGACGCTTAAAATGTTGATGACGGGCGTCGCAAGGTGCAGCAAAGCAGTAAGAGTGTGGTACTGTGCGTGAATTGCTTGGAGTATCACGTTCTGGTAATGTAATTCCAAGTTCCGGTGTTTAATGCCACGGAGATGGTAGGAGGGGCAGTCGTGTTGTGTCGGGGTGGCGGGGTGTCTTTTGTAGGTTATTATGAAAGTCCAGGCTCGTGAAAAACTCGAATTAATGGATTGAAAACATAATTTCAACACGAAAATACCCTAAAAAGTACCTTAGGAATGCTGAGGGAAGCCAGAGGGTGTCGTGTGCCATCCATTGTTTGCTATGGCGACATAATTTGCAACGGGGGCATCTTTTCGAGGGTGGATTTCTAAAATGCAAATCAACGGATTTAAAAGCATATTTTTGCTATGAAAATATCATTAAATGCCTTTAGAATAATGAGAGTGCTAGAAGGTGCAGTATGCCATCCATAATTTGCCAGGGTGGCGTGTATTTCCTTGGAGTAATATGTTTTTATACCTTAAAAGTTAAGGTGGAGTTTTTTCGGCACAGAGGGGCTATAATCTAACATCCCAGTCAAAGAAACGATGCATTTTCGTTAAAAGCTCTTAATATTGCTTAAATTTAGCTCTAATATCAACGCGCCTTCTTGAAATGATTGCTACAACATTGTCACTATGTTGTGAAATATTCACAGTCTTGGCGAAAAGAAACAGGACCTTTTCGCTAAAAAGTGTTATTTGACAGTGATGTGTGCACTGTCAGTACGTAATATGGGCGTCGTCCTTACATAAGATATGTGAACCATCATTGCGTAAGGTGGGTGATGTCGTTGAATTACAAGTGGGGATTCCCCCATGGGTCCTGACGCAAGGTTGCATAAAATTGGGTAATCCATTTTACACCTGACCGTTTAAAACGGGGTCTGTCGTGTTACGTCATTGGACTCCAGGGGATGTGTCGTAAGAATCTCGCCAGTTGTGTTCTCTTTAATAGAACACCTGAAAACAGGGACATATTGCGGGAATCTTGCCAGCCGAGTGGTAAAAACAGGGACCGCATTGCCCAGATGCGAGGGGCTAGTAGCTCAACTTATTGCTACTTGTGTATTATAGCGGCCACACTCCAAATAATCATATAACAATAATGAAACACCTGGAACCAGGGAATCTTGACAGGGTATGTTGTCTGAATCTTGCCGGTGCATGTCGTGATGTCACAGGGCATGCCTTTAAAATCCCTTGTTAATTCCCTATTATTGCTGCTTGTATATTACAGAGACCAAACTCCGATTAATCATATGGAAATACTGAAACACAATTGCGTCATCTGTTCACGGAGACAGAGCATGCGCTTGGAATCTTGCCAGGGCACGTCATTGGAATCTTGGGAGGGCATGTAGAACACCTGGACACAGGGATATGTTGTGGGAATCTTGCGAATACTGAAACAATATTGGAACACCTGGAATCCAGGGAATCTTAACAGGGATGACGAGGGCATGATTTTAAAATCCCATGGGGAAAGGGAGGGCATGACTTTAAAATCCTATGGGAAAAGTGAGGGCATGACTTTAAAATCCTATGGGAAAAGGGAGGGCATAACTTTAAACAGATTGACCCTCACTACTGGTGTTAGTAGTAGTTGCAATAGAAGTTTGTTTTTTAGACTAATGAATGGCTTTGCCTTTCTGATATTGTTGTTTTTGGCATTGTTTAGCCAGTTTTTTAGTTGTTGTACTATTTCTATGTCTTTTTTTATTATATGACCCCGAAATGCGAATTCGGCCCTTCGGGGCTTGTGATAGTCATTTTTCGAAATAAATATCTTATCTTATCTATCTAAGTGGTAGTTGGAGTAGCTATTGTAGTAGTAGTAGCAGGGGTAGTATTATTAGTATCTTTCACATATTGCGGTTTAGTCAGTTGATCTTCCCCTTTAAGCGTTCTCTAAAAATTCCAACTTCATGCCCCAATTTTTTTTTGGGGATAAACCCTTTTGACAATCAACATGATCATAGTGTGTTTAGATTTAGATTAAATTCCCTCTATATTGTCTTAAATTTTCACGTTCATACCCCTACTAGTTTTAATTTTGCTCCTTACTTTAAGTTAAAAAAACACTTTTATTGTTTATTACAAGAAGAATCAAGCCAAAATTTCAGATAAAAAACGCCAAAATAAGAACTTGGCATTCGAGGTCGACTTTTCCAGAAGTATCTCCAAGAAATATAGAACAGATGCGAAATTTTGTTGTTCTGAATTTAGAAATATAATTCAGGCTAATGTTCTTTAAGATTACGACGTAAAATTCTTTTGAAAAAGTTTACTTTTCCAGCTTAGGTAGTTTTTTTTAACACCATGTAGCCTACAACATGAGGAAAAACATAGTTTTTGTTATTCTCCTGGAAAGCAGCCAAGCATTTTACAAACTTCACTGGGATTTTTCTTCCCAGTTTTATAATTCTTGTACCCAGGAAAAATTTCGACTTTGCATCTCTTCCAACATAGGAGCTACAGATAGCTGATCAAACGAACAAAGGTGCAAAAGCAGTAATGTTACTCTATAGCCAAGTAACAGCCCGACAAAAATTTAGATACGCATAAAAAAAAATATAAAGAAATAAAATTACCTGAATATATAAGTCATTTCATCGACTATGGTTTTGCCATCTGGCGTAGGGGCTGTTACGGCATCAAATAGAAAATTCTCCTTAACAACCTCAACATATGTATTGGCTAGCTCAAAGTCTCCCGTGGGAAGAGGCCATAATACTCCATCGCCACGGCAAGTCAATTTGCAAGCTGCTAAAGTCATACCCCCCGGACTTGTAAAGCTATCGTACCGAACGCATGTTTTACCGTCGGATTGATTTTCACATTTCCAGTTATAAGTCGATGATAACCTGGAATTAAAAGTATTTTGGCTGAAATTAGCTTATGAAAGAGGATAAATTACGAGCAAAGGTGGTGGTAGCTGTGAAGATATAAAAAGAGGAATAGACAAGGCAAAGGCTTTTTTTGTAGTTACAAAGAGTTTTCAAAAATGGTACGATAGATTTTTAGAGGTAAGATTAAGATAAAATAAAGGCCGAGGTGATGACTTTAGCCAAATATGGCTCTGAAAAGTGGAAAGCTTCTGAAAAAAAGAAATATAGGATAGATGTATGCCAATGCTGATCTAAGGATTGTTTTTGGTACTGGTTTAAACAACATATTTCAATCAATTACCTGTATCAAAATTTGGTTCAAGTAGTTTATTTATGATTATTATAAATGAAAGATTAAGATAGATTAAGATAGTTTTATGAGTTTTGCTCTTGAAAATCTCAAAGACATTTTCGATGGAGGGGGGGGGGGTGAGCGGGCAAGAACCTGAATGTTAGTTATCTACTGTAAGTTTGGGTCAAACCAATTTGCTATTTGTCCGACAAAATTATATTTTTATGATTATCAGTAGAGAGGGGGGTGTTACTCCGAACATTACCACGTGGTTTATGGTTTTCTCAGTGAGAATGAAAAAACAGGAATTTTCTCACTTGGAAAAACATGAATTTTGTCACATTTATGGTTGTTTTCATGGATGGATATGTGTGTTGGTCGATTTATTTGATGTTTTTCTCGGATGTCAACATCAAATTATGGATGTTTTATGGTTTTTGTCAGTGAGAATTTAAAAACATGAATTTTCTCACAT